>NC_057417.1:39832333-40102283 GCF_019320065.1 Cervus canadensis
CGGACCCACCTGCAAGGCGAGGGCAGCGGGCAGCCTTGGCCCCTGACAGCCCTGGGTGCAGAGCTGGGCTGTGCCTGGCCAGGAGCAGCCAGAGGCCCAGCCCGTGATGGTGGGCGGGGCGGGGGGGGGTGGTCAGGAGCAGAAGGGCCAAGCCTCAGGGGCCTGCGGACTGAGCCCACGGTCCTCAGTGGGTGTGTGGGGCCTCGGGACTGCTGTGTCCAGGCCTGGTTCTGGGCTGGGCCGGCCGCCAGGGCAGAGCTCTGCATTTAGGGGAGAAGCCCTGAGGGGCAGCCGAGGCTGCAGCGGGGGCCTGTCTGGCAGGGGCATCTCACCTGGGGGGGGCCCGGCCCTCAAAGGGGTTGTGGGCCAGCAGGGACAGGGCCTGCACGTCGTTGGCCAGGAGCTTGCCCGCCAGGTGGATGATCCACTCGTTGTGCTCGTAGGTCTGGGGGTGAGGAGAGGATGGGGTACTTGGGGTGCAGACAGCTCAGTGTCTGCAGCCACCACCCCCACTCTGAGAGCCCCCACGTGTGTGCACCCCGCCCCTCGCTCCTGACAGCCGCCAGCCTTCAGGCAGTCGGCCTGGGAGCCCTGACTCAGTGCGCTCAGCAGTCAGCTCTCCTGAGTGGGGGCTTTCCTGGGGGCCTGTACCCTGTGGTGTTGGTCCTTTCTATTCTTGCCTGCTTGCTCTCCTGGGCGCCTGACCCCCCGCTGTCCTCAGGGACCTGGGTGGAGCGGGGCCGGGCCTGGCTTTGTCATCGGCAGGACCAGCAGTCCCAGGCATGTGACTGAGCCTCCTGGAGGCTGTCGTCCTGGGCAGGGGGCACAGTCCTGCCGGTTTGCTTGGGCCTGAGCGAAGGCTCCATGGATGCTGGCTGTGTTGTTGCTGGCCACGCCTGCCTTGTTTGCTCTGGGGGAAGCACTCTGAGAAGCCAGCAGGGAGGCCCAGCTTTGAGGGGGCCCTGGCAGGTTCACGTGGGCCACGCCCCAGCACGGACCCCCTGGCCTCATCCTGTGTCTGCGGGGCCTCTCCACCGAGGGCCTCACCTGGAAGGCCGCGAACCACATGAGCCAGTCCAGGCGGTGGTGGTACGGTGAGATGAGGCAGGGGCGCCGCCTCAGGTCCCCAGGCTTGCACTTGAACTCGTAGTCCTCCCAGGAGGCATCGGGTGCGCTGGCGTTGGCGCTGGCCGTGCCCTGCAGGATGACCTCTGTGCGCTCCCTGGTGATGCTGGCGGGGACGGGGAGGGGCCATGTCAGGGCTGAGCCTCCCCACTCTGACCCCCGACCCGAGCAGGCCACAGTAAGGCTGGGGGTGCAGGCGGGGGCTGGCCGTATATGTGCGTCTACCCCGGGGTCTCAGTGGCCCTGAGGTACCTGCCGAAGGCCCCGTATGTGTTGACGATCCGGAGGGGGTTGAAGGAGCTGTTCATGACCTGCCGGGGGCTCAGCAAGTTGAGGACCACGGGGATGCTGAGCCAGGCCACCAGAATGCCCAGCACCAGGTTGACTGTGCTCCGTGCCACACAGCCTGCTGGGAGGGGGCACAGTGAGTGGGCTGCGACCCCCAGGCCTGGCCTCTCTGCGGACCCTTGGGCCCACGGAGACCAAGAGAGGCACAGCTGGTCCCTCAGGGAGTCGGGGAAGGGCTCCCACCACATGCAGCCCCCTTCTCCCTGAGCCTGGGATACCTTCCAGGCTGATGTGGGAACATGGCCACTCCTCTCAGCCCCCCCCAGCCCCCAAGCTGTCCCAAGACCTGGGCTGGAGCAGTAGCAACTGAGGTCTCTGTGCTGGGGATCAGGACACACGTCCATACCAAGCAGACGAAAGTGACCCTGCCCAGGCGTGGAGACGCTGCTCTGTCTCCCAGGCCACTGGGGTGGGCACGGGGCCGGGTGCCAGGGCCTCCGAGGTTGACTGGCACCAGACACAGGGACCACCTGGGCTCCCTAGCCACACCCACCTTCCAGTGTCACCCACCACGCGTCCGCGGGGCTCCAGCCCCTTGGGCCTCCTCCTCCTGAATCTTCAGGACTTGGTCCTTGAGGCGGCCAGGCCCCGAGGGAAACAGGCCACCCAGGGTGGCGTCATCAAAGCAGGCGAGGCTGGGCACGATGGTCAGCCAGTTCAGGAAGCTCAGGTTCCCGCTGATGATGAGGACCACCTGCAGGGAGACGGGCTCCAGCTGCTGCACCTCACAAGCCGTGGTGACACACGGGCCGGGGTCACGCCCTCCCCGAAGCCTGTGCTGATCCCAGGTGCCCAGCGCCCCTCCCCACCCAGGCCGCTCACCCGGCCTCCCTCAGACCGGCCCGGGGATGCCCATGTCCCAAACGACCTCAGAGGTGAGCTCTGCCCTGTGCCTCTGGTGAGACCCCTCCTGCTGACCCCGAGTCTGGCCCTGGCCCTGTGCGGAGGCTGCTGGGGTTCTCAGCTGCACAGCCGGGCGAGGACGAGGCTGTGTCTGGCAGCTGTCACCGTGACTGGTGAGCAGCAGGCCCAGGGCGGCTTCCTCAACAGCCAGCCCCAGGGCCCTGCAGCTTGTCGTTCACTGGGGTGGGGTCTGGATGGGGCTCCTGCTGCTCCCCTGGACCAGGATTTGGGAGTGCACTGGTGCACGTGCCTGTGCCAGCCCGGCTTCCACCACGGAGTGACCAGGCACGAGGCCGGTCCTGAGCCCGGGTTTCCCCCGGACAGGCGGCCTGCGAGGTCAGCCTGCACCTGGATGCAGTTTAGCCAGACCCTGTCTTCATGAACCTCCCGGTGCTGTCTGCCAGGTGACTGCCCGAGTGTCTGGTCACTGCCCCTCCTGAGAAGCCTCCATGGGCCCAGCTGGATCCGGTGAGTGCCTCTGTGAGCCTGGATGACCAGGGTCCAGGAAGCCCACATGTACTTAGTCCCCTGGGATTGGCACCAACCAGACAACTTGTCAAGAGCTAAGGTCCCCCAAGTGCAGGACAGAAGGGGCTTCCGCTCCCTGGTCTGTCCACCAGTGTCGCCACCTGCATCCGGGGGTTGCCTCCCAGCCAGAAGCTCCACAGGGTCCCTTCTGGTAACCACATGTCTGTCAGCTGTTCTAGAGACTGAAAGTGGCACCTTCTACTTGATGCAGACCTGGCTGTCAAGGGTGTGGCCGGAAGTGGGGTGGTCTTCACTCGCGAGGAGAGGCTGCAGGGTCATGCCCGCCCATGTGCCTGGCAGGCGCCTCTGAGCACAGGGCCCCAGGGCCCCAGGCCAACTGCACACAGTGCTTCTGCGTCCCTACAGGAGTGACAGACACAGGGGAGGAGGCTCCAACAGGGGGCTGGCTGGAGGCCAGGGAGGGTGAGGGGTGCACCCGGACACCCCAGCACCTCGCTGAGTGCAGGTCCTGGCAGAGCATGTCCTGTCAGCACTCAGACTGCCAGCTGCAGCCTTTTCATCTTCATTACATAGTTTTCAAAGAGGTGACATTTTCCATTTTCAGGAAGTCCAAGTTACACTTTTTAAAAAAACTTTACAATTTTGCTTTTTGTGTTCTAAGAAATCTTTTCTTCATTCAGAGATATAAAGATCTAAAAGTTTTCCAGGTCTGGTTATTATGTTTAGGTCTTGGATCCATTTCAAATTAGTTTTTTGGGAAAAGTGTGAGATAAGGGTCACACTGGCTCTGCTCTGGTCCAGGATCTGCCCCTGGGGGAGGTGGGCCTCAGACCCGTGAGGAAGCAGGAGCTCTGGGACCACGGGGGTCTCAGTTGTGGGAAGTCCATGTGGAGGTGTCTGCAGGGAGACACCGCCTTAAGCACTGCCTCAGAAAAGGGGAAATGACACCAGGAGCTGCAGGTCAGCAAAGTAGAAGGAAATGGGGACCAGCAGCACCAGCAAGTAAACAGACCCTCAGTGATAGCAGACCTTCAATGACTGCAGACCCGCAGTGCCCATGGCGCAGTCGCCATGGTGATGAGAGGAGTAAGGAGGATTTCATCAAGTTCCGCTGTCCAACCAGATGAACACATTTCTGTAGAGCAGTCAGACCCAGACAGGCTGACAGCCCCCTAGTAGCAGAGTGACAGAGTGCCCACCCAGGTCGCTTGCATGCGTATCTGCCGCCAGTGGGCCCCTCTGCTTCATGGGTCCGGGCTGAGTGGGCTGTTGAGGGAGGAGGTGAGACCACAGGCCCAGGCCGGAGCTGTACGGCCAGGCGAGGCTCGGGTGATACTCGCTCCTTGATTTGGCATTAAAGCTGCGTCTCCACCCTGGTGACAGGGAGAGCATGTGGTCACGGGTGCCAGCCTGAGACAGGTGCAGCGGGGAGCTGGGTTTCTGACGAGTCAGTTCTGTGCACCACAGCAGGGTTTCGCGGGGCGTGATGTGAGATGTGTAGCTCTCCCTGGATTACTTTGGGTTTTTTTTGGGCTGTGCTGCACAGAGTGGGGGATCCTAGTCCCCCGACTCGGGATTGAACCCGTGCCCCCTGCAGTGGAATTGTGGAGTCCGAACCACTGGCCCACCAGGAAAATCTCTCCCTGCATTACTCTGGAAAACTAGTTTTCCTGGTTCTGAGCCTAAAAATAGTTTCTATGTTTCACTGTCTAGGATGTTAACAAACCCTGGTGCCCAAAGTGGCCCCACCTGTGTCTGCCCTGAGCTGGTGGTCTCTCCTGCAGCCACGTCTGGCCCCTTGAGGTCCCTGGGCCTCTGGTCTTGAGCTGGCAGGGCTGCTCGGGGCTGACAGGGCTCTGCCCTGGGGTCTGCTGAGACCATGGGCTCCTGAGGGTCTGGGCTGGGGTGCTGGTAGGCCCTCCACCACCATGGGGGCGGCAGGGGTCATGTGGCCCGGGCCCAGCTCCCCCTGGGCAGACCTCGTCTCCAGACCAGCAAGTCCTTAGATGCTCCACTGGTCCCTCCTCTGTGTCAGCGTGGGCTTAGGGGAACTGGCCCTTTACCCCTCCTGACACCCCCACCAATGCATTGTGCTTGGGGGTGGGCTGGTCAGCTGGGTGGGGCTCTGTTCTCTCTGTGGCTTAGCTGTGCCACGGTAAGTAAGGATTGGAGATGGAGGGTGAGGACAGGCCGGTCCCCGGGGGTCTGCCATCCTGGTGCAGCTGTGGGGCCACATGGGTGGCAAGCCCTCTGCTTACTGCCCAGTTCTCGACTGAGACAGCAGCAAGAGCTAGGGAGAAGCCCCTGGTGCACCATAGCCTCCATCGCGAAGACACCTCTGGGTCTGGCCCTGGGGGCTCCGCCCGCGTCCCGCAGCCCTTGAGAAGGTGCAGGGAGCAGCCAGCCCCATCCACCATCACATTGCCCTCGAGCCTGGTGCCTGCTCAGGCCCTGCGGGCAGCTGACAGGTGGCCGTGTGCTCAGAACTGCTAGGCTCTGGGAGAAGCCAGCAGTCCCACCACTCTAGCCACACTCCAACTGCCCCCGTCATGATGCAGGGGCTTCCTGGAGCCACCTGCCCATGTTCACCCCAGGTGGCCCAAGGGCAGACCTCCCAGGTGTGGCTGGTGCAGTCCGCACCCTCACTGAGCCATAGCCTTGCCTTCTGGCCCCTTGGGCTCCCGTGACCCCCGAGGCATCCAGAGAAACCCAGGCAGGATGCTTCTAACATGAAGGACCCCTAGGAGTGAGCAGCATCTGTTCCTCTGCACCCTCACATGTACACGTGCCATGCTGAAACCCAGACTGGCGAGCAGCAGAAGGAATGACGCTCAGTGAGAATCGTGATCTAGGAGACTGACTGGAGGACTGTCTGTGATGTGGTGCAGACGCAGGAGGCCCTTTGAGGGAAATGATGCAGCAGACCCAACAGCTCCCAGGCCAACTCCCGGACAAGAGTGAACGGCGCTCTCGGGCCTGAGGAGTCCTGGGATGAGGGTACCTGATCGCTTACTGGAGCAAGACCTCAGCCCACATGTGTTCTGGCCATTTCCCATTTCCAAAGATGAGTCAAAAGTAAAACAGTGTAAGCCTTTAGCCTGAAAAGTGTTAAAAAATTAGAAGAAAAGGAAGGAAAAGTGAGGAAGGCAGCCCAGGGAGGCAGGACACCTGCCAACTGAGCTCGGAGCCCCACAGTGGTCTCCACTCAGCTCCACGAATGAGGGAGCAGCAGGAACGTGAAGAAGGGTGATTAGGACGCAGGGTCCCACTTGAGAGCTGAGCTGAGCATGAGGCGGCCTGGTGGTGTCAGGACCCGCCACCCCTACCGCGGACGAGGATCGAGAGCGAGGCCCACAGACACCGGCATTGCCCCTGCTCCCCGCACACTTCCTCTGCCCTGCTCAGCCGAGTTTCCCAAGACCCCACGGCCGCCGCCTCCACCCCAAGAAGCAGGGCTGCACCTCGGGGCAGGTCTGCTTTATGCTCAGAGGCCACACGAACGACTGCATTTGGAAAAACAAAGCGTCTGAGATGCCAGGAGCTGGAGGGACTGGCTTGCCACATGGGCACAGGGCAGATGGCTCAGGAACCGAGAGCTGCAGTCCCGCCTGGGTTTCCTTGGCCACGGAGCTCGGAGGATGGGGCCTCCTCCGTGAGCCCGGGGAAAGTGCTTGACCCACCCAGGCTTTGTCCTTGCTGACCTCACTCGGGTCTGGAAGACCCCCGAGTCCTGGGAACTCATGTGGAGGGACACTGTGTGTCCAAGAGGCTCAGAAAGTGATTTGTAAGGGAATCAGCAGCTGTCAGGAGAGAATCCGCAGCACTGACCGAAAGGTAACAGACTGGAAGTGTTGAGTAGCCTGAAGGCACAGGCAGAGAAAAAACTTGCCAGGGGCAGTCAGAAGCCAGAAACGGGCTGAAGCCGGTGGCTAAGAATGTGAAAACAGCTACTGTCAAAAATGAAGGGGCTTAAGACAGTCCTAAGTAAGAGAAATATGAAAATGCCAAAGAACTGGACGGTAACTTGAGAGTTTAAAAAGTATCATATAAAACAATTCACTGGATAGGCTTTTGACAAAACTGACACTGTAAAAGAAGGAGTCAGTGAATTTGAGCCAGGACCACAGGAGCTCTGTGAAGTGAGGCACTGGGAGAAGTGGACCTGAGCAGGGTCTAGGGGACGGAGCCAACCAGCCTGGCGGGCGAGTGACTTGAACCCCGGGAGGGGAGGGGGCGCAGAGGAACACGAAGGTACTTCTCAGTGATAAGAACTACACACAGATCACTGAAGCCTAGGAAATCTCAAAACAGGATAAACTTGAAGAAAGCCACACCCAAGGCACATTGAATCAACATGCTGAAAAACTGAAACAAATCACAGAGGCTGCCAGAGGGGAGAAGTCATGGCCAGAGGGCTGGCGGCTCAGGGCCCCCAGACTCCCCAGCAGAGACCCCAGAGGGCTGAAGGGAAGTCACCTGCCAGCAGCCTGTGTAAGAAATGTTAGAAAACTACGGAACACAAAGGGAAAGCGAGCGAGCAGGACACGCATGCCGGCAGGCAGGGGCTGGACACGGCAGCCTGTAGGCTGCTTAAATGAGTCAGTCACGCAGCATGGTCGCGGCTGCTGGAGTGATGGCTGCAAAGCTTTAACAGTGAGTGAGAACTTGCGGTTGTGATGGGAAGACCCCACTTACCCAGCAGGGTTCCCTGGGGTCCTTTCTTCCCCTCGTTTCTGTTCCAAACCAGTTACTTTCCATCCGGAACGAGAGCCATCGCAGGGGCTCTGGGTGCCTCTGGGCCCGTGAGGGCCACAACTCAGCATGGCGTGAGGCTTCAGTTGGTGTGGCTCCTGCAGCAATGACGCTGCACGCGCCTCCCCTGGCCTTGGTCTGGGACCCCATCGTCTCACTGGCTGTAACCCAAGCCTGGAGAGACAGACGCCAGGCCACCCCTGGGGGACCACAGTCTCTCCCACCCGCTCATGGCAAACATGGCTGGTCTGACTGGGGCACCCGAGGGAGGGGTCGGGCGGCTCAGCACATGTGGGGCTGGGACCCCGGGAGTCAGCTCAGGCCCTGTGTTTTCTGAGGGGGGGGCTTCTCCATCTTTGAAAAGGAGGATTGGAAATAGCCCCCCCACCCCTCCCTGCCCTGACCTGCCATGCCACGCCAGTGTGAGCCCTGGAGAGAGGCCGTTGCCGTGCAGCCCTGGCGCTCCTAGCCAGAGCCGCGGGGCCACAGGCCTGGGTCCATGCGCGCGAGGACACAGCACAGCCCAGGGCAGCCTTTCGAGGTCTGGGGCTTTGAGTTCTGTGTCCTGAGGAGGCTTTGCTGGTTGGCCTCAGCCTTCTGCCCAATGACCTTGATGTCCCGGCTGCAGACTCAGCTGCAGGAGTGGTGTGGGGCCAGCGCCAGGGCGGTCCTTTCTCCTGACAGCTGCAGGAGGGCCAGGGCCACAAGCTGCCTCCATGACGGCCGGCGTCTGGCTAGCCTGCCCTGGGCGCGGTCCTCCGGCCACTGGCTCAGGCTCTCCAGCTTTGGAGCCCAGGAGATGAGGACACTCCCTCCTTGGCATGGCCACCTGAGTGGCCCTGACCGTTTGGGTGTGACAGGAGGGGCTCTGGTTGGGGGGCGAGGCAAGGCCCCGGTTGCTGGCCCACAGGCCACAACCAGGAACGCTCTGGCCCGGCAGGCTCCTGAGGCCCCGCAGTTCCAGCTGCATGAGGACTCGGCAGCCTAAGTCCGTGTGTGGCCCTAACAACCTCCGAGCAATGCCTAGCTTTCCCACCCCAGTCCTGCCTTGGTGGGTCCCCTGGGCCCAGAGACACCCCTCCCTGTCACTCCCCTGTGTGCCCAGCTGGGGGGCCTGACCCAGAGAATGAGGTTCACCAGAGCGTTTGGGGACAGAGGCCTGTTTCTAACGTGGCAGCAGGAGCGCCAAGGACTCAGGAGGCCGTCGTGGCACCCCTGTCCAGCACACGCTGGCCGTGACCCTATGCCGGCGGCCAGTGGGAAGATGAGCTGTGAGGTGCGACCCTGGGCCCAGGAGATGCCCCTCAAGGAAGGGGAGGGGTGCTCGCACGTGACATGCTGTGGCCAGAATCCCCAGGCAGTTACAATGTTACTCCAGCTGCGGGGAGCTCACTTAGGCTGGTGGGGGCAGCTCTCTGTCCCCAAAGCTGTAGTGATGTCCCCACAGCGATGTCCCCTGGGCTGTGGCTGATGTCATGGAGGTTAGAAAAAGCCGGACGTGGTGGGAGGTCAGGACAGGAGTCTGGGATGTGAGGTGTGTCTTTGCGTGGACCAGGAGCCATGGGGCTGGTGAGGGCCTGGTCCACGTTGGGATAGGAGGTCCATCCAGGCCCACAGCAAAAGCTGACCACTGGCCCTGCAGGGTCTCTCCTTGGCAGAGCATGGGGGTCCGAGGTGGGGGTGGTGCGCCTCCCCAAGTAGACAACAGGCCGTCCCTGGAGAACTCACAGAACCTTCCGGAACAGCTGTGCAAACTGAGCGTGGGAGGAGGTGCGAGTGCTCACATCCTCAGCCCTCTCCTGGGGAACAAACGGAAACAAACAGAGCCAGGGACCCTTGGAGTCGCGGGCGTGGAGACGAGAGCAACGTGCAAACCCACAGTACCCAGTGCCACGCCTGCGGAGGGCAGTGTGCCCGGGAGGCGGCCTTGCAGAGCCGGGGGCCATTGGTCCTCTCTGCTCTGGGCAGCTGAGGCCTAGCCCCAGGAGGGCAGCAGAGCAGGCCTCAGAGAAGAGCTGCAGCCTGGGCCTGTCCTGGGCACTGTGTGGGTGGGTGAAGATGACACTGGGACGTGCCTGGACCAAGGCTTCCAGGGCCTTGGGGGACAGAAGGTGAGTGCATGGCTGGCCTTTGAGAGTGACGTCCAGGACCACAAGTTGGCATGACCTTTCAGAGTCCAGCTCCGGCTCTTCTCTGCCCAGTGTCCCTGTGCCACCACCGTCTACCACTGTCCACCCAGGCAGCAGACCCAGAGCTGGGTGGAGACCCAGCCATGTGGCCTGGGAGCCACCTACCCCTGAACCCCCCAAGTCTGCATGGCCCCCACAGTGGAGGTGCCAGTGCCCTGGCCCGGGACACACTCAGCCAGGCCAGTCCAGTTAGATGGTCTTCATCCAAAAATGCCATGAGACATCACGTGCACTGGGAATAAACAAAGGCATTTTGAGGCTGCTGGGTCAAATGTCAACATAAATACCTTCCCAAATCCTATTTTCAAGTAGCTGAACCTTTCCACCTGCAGCAGTAACCCAAACTTCCTTATTTTTTTGTGACATGGCCATTTGCTTTTCCTTACCACTTGCCAGAGCTGGGCTCAGATTTCTGGAGAGAAACTAGTCAGTGAAGCCTGAGGGATGCCAGGAATGCCCCTGCCACATTTACAGCCCTGAGAGGGTTCCAGTGGTCCCAGGTTGGTGAAAGCAGCTGAAGCAGCAACTCATTAATGCCCCCGCAGTCTCAAAAGTGATTCACGGTCACCCTGGTGACCATGCAGGCTGAGCAGACCCGGGTTCCTGCAGAGGCTATGTGCCGGGCGGGTCGTCTGAGTTGCCTCAGGAGCGGGACCCATGTTCTCCATTGGCAGAGGAAGGGGGAACCAGCAGTTGGGCATCCTGTGCCAGTGGAGGACCGTCCAGCGTGAGGCTGTGTCCATGCTGCCGGACCTCAAGAGTGTTTGAGCCTCTGCCTGAGCTGAAGTGTGTGCAGGGCAGGGATGTGGAGGAGTGCCCCTGGGCTCCTGGGGGTGTCCCTCCTCAGAGGCTGTTGGGAGTAAGGGTCACCGGCCAGCCAGGGTTTTGCCCTACAGCCAAGTCCGGAATAAGCTGTGGTGCATCCAGACAGTGAAGTATCAGTCAGCAGTGAGATGAGCTCTCCACCCACAGACAGACACAAGCAACCTCAGCTGCACATCACTAAGTAGAGACGCAAGTCTGTAAGGGTATTTATTCTCTGTACTCTTGGCTCAGTTTTTCTGTAAGTCTAAAATTGTTCTTAAAAAGTCGGTTGATTAAAAGCAAAGTAGAGCTTAAAATACTGGCAGCAAAAGCAGGTGGGTAGGGGAGGCCATGATGGCACATCGAAGCCACAGGACCATCATGGCGGCAAGGACAGGGATTTAGCATGTGCTCGCCTGAAAGAAACAGTATACTTGCTAATTAGGAGAGAGAAAAGAATGGAATGAGAAAAACCTCAGAGGAGAGCTAAACAAGGGCAAAGAGAAAACAAAGCTGTGGAAATAAGTGCAGGAGCTTTTCATTGAAAGAGCACCAGGCTGGCTGGGATAGAATCTGAGCATCATGAGTGACAACTCCCAAGGAAAGGACACAAATCCAGACTGCGAAATAGGAGACTACCACAGCTTGTTCCTTGACCAGGACGTCTGAAAGCAGATAAAATGGACAGATTCCAAGGAAAGTGTTTGCCATTAAAAAACCTACAGAAAACAGAGACCCTTCACATTCGGCAGCCACCAAAGTTTGTCAGTGGCCACACAGACCCTGCTCCGCCCACCAGCCCCTGCCTGGGCCGGGTGGGGATGTCGGAGCAACGGTTCCGTCCTGTCTTCGAGGGTGAGCGCGAGACCCGGAGCAGAGCCAGACACGGCCAGCGTGGACAGAAAACCACCGACGAACCTCACTGACAGTGCGAAAAACCCAGACAAAACGGTAGCAAGTGTACCCAGGAATGTGTTGGCATATACACAGCATGACTTGAGTTTGATTCATCCTAGGAAGGTAACTGACTGTGGTTGCATTTTTGCTAAACCTCACCCACTTATGACTAAAAATACCCAAAACAAAAAGCATAAAACTTCTAGTAAACAAGAAACAAGAGAACTTGGTAGACGCAGCCACAGTAAGCAACCAACCAAGCCACAGGCTCCCTCCTGCTGTGGGTCCCCTCCCCCCAGCGGTCCCATGGAGCCTGTGTCTGGGGCAGCTTGGCACATGGGCCCCCACGCCCAGGAGCAGGAAGATGGGGGCCCGGTCCAGGGGGCGACGGGGCCCTGCGGGTCCACCCCCCACAGGCGTGGCAGACGGGACATGGGAGCTGAGGCTCTCTCTCCGTGGCGCGGCTGCTCACCTGGAACAGAACCTGCAGGGCCCCGTGGACGATGCACATCCGCCGTCCGAGGAAGACGAAGAAGGGCACCAGAAGCTCCAGGAAGTGGTTGCTGAGCGTCTCGAAGCGGTGGAACCACCACGGGGAGCGGTGCAGGAAGTAGGCCACGGGGTTGGGCACTGGTTGTGTCTGTGGGCAGGTGGCGGCCCTGAGCTGCGCCCAGGGGACCCGCCCTCTGCACCCTGCCCCGTGCTCCCACTGGCGGCCCAGGAGGCCGAGGGGGCTCTGGGGCCGCCCTGGCCGGAGAGGCACCCCTCCAGCAGCTTGCACGGCTGAGTTGGCGCTCCTAGATTTCCTGTACTTCTGATGCCGACCCCTCAGGGACCCCCGAGGGCCCTGGTGACCAGGCACTCAGAGATGGGGGGGCACCTGTGGTCACAGCGCTGAGATGCTCGGGCGCTGGCGAGCCCCCCGCGAAGGGACAGGGTGTGGGGAGGAGGCGGGACCTCGGGAGCTCACACGTGGAGTTCCTCTTGGAGGACATGTAGGCTGGGGGCACGGGGTCCCGGCCCCATGTGTGTGTTCCTGGGAATGGCCTCCACATGTGTGCGGGGTGGGCGGGCGCGGCAGGTCCCCAAGGCCCGAGTGTTGACTCAGCCGTGGCGCCAGCGCCCAGGGCCCAGCTGACGGGCCCTGTCCTCCCCGCACACGCGGCCATCCGCAGAGGGGCCAGCTGTGCCGATCATGTGGGGCTGGGGTGGCCGCTGTGGACATCCAGCTGTCCGTGAAGGGCATGGTGCCAGGCGGGACACCAGGTTCCCGTGGCCCCAGACCCGGTGGACCCACAGCCCCACTGACTCGGAGTGTGCCTCTCCGTGTCTGTGCAGAGCGGGTCCAACAAGGGCGCTGGGGTCTGCTGTGCACTCCTCCTCTGGGGCCCTGTGTCCTTTGCACCCGCATGGCCCACACATGCACACATACAGACAGTACGGCTGCCACCCGCCATCAGAGGGAAGTGAATGAGTGAAGCTCGATCAGTCGTGTCCGATTGTTTGCAACCACATGGTCTATACAGTCCATGGAATTCTCCAGGCCAGAATACTGGAGTGGGTAGCCTTTCCCTTCTCCAGGGGATCTTCCCAACCCAGGGATTGAACCCAGGCCTCCCACACTGCAGAGGGAAGGGCTGGGCCAAAGATAAACTGTGCTCGCGGTGGTGACTCCTCCTGGACGCGGCTTAGAGCCCAGCGAAAGGAAGCGCTCCCCTACAGCTGCCTGTGCTCCCCGGCCCCGCGTGTGGCTGCGGCCTGACCCTCTCCCTGCCCATCATGGGTGTGACTCCCACGGGTTAGCTGTGAACGCTGAGGCGCCTGGTGTGCGGTGGGCACAGGGAGATGCCGGTCAGAGTGCGCGGGCCAGGGTGCCCTGGAGGGGTGTGGTGTCCCGCTGGACACAGGGAGGTGGGGGCTCCAAGTGCGACGCCCCAGGGGAGGGCCACCAACCCCCCGGGGAGAGTGTCTTCCTGCTAACTTCTCAATTGGACACGATTTCCAACTTACAGAGAAGTAGTTTAGTTGCTCAGTCATGTCTGACTCTGCAACCCCATGGACTGTGGCCTGCCAGGCTCTTCTGTCCATGGGATTTCCCAGGCAAGAATACTGGAGTGGGTTGCCATTTCCTCCTCCAGGGGATCTTTCCGACCCAGGGATTAAACCTGCGTCTCCTGCATTGGCAGGCGGATTCTTTACCTCTGAGCCACCAGGGAAACCCACAGAGAAGTTACAAGAACAGTAAAGGAACCCGGATGCCCAGCTTCCCAGATGTCCCCCTTCTTCTAGCCCCCTCCTCCTTGGGTAGTTTTCTGTGCCTCCTAACACTGAGCTGTGATGACCCTGTGTGGGTCTCCTAGGAGCACAGTGGCCATGACGCTCTTCTGCTTGTTGCCGATGACGTCCTGGTCATGAGAGCAGCCGGGGCCTGGGACCCCCATCTCCTGCCTCTCTAGGCCCCCATTTGGGCGCCAGGACCTCAACTCTGGGACCCCCATCTCCTGCCTCTCTAGCCCTCCATCTGGGCGCCAGGACCCTGACTCTGGGACCCCCATCTCCTGCCTCTCTAGCCCTCCATCTGGGCGCCAGGACCCTGACTCTGGGACCCCCATCTCCTGCCTCTCTAGCCCCCCATCTGGGCGCCGGGACCCCAACTCTGGGACCCCCCACCCCCTCGGAGGGAGCAGGCCGAAGCCGCCCCAGGGAAGGAAGACATCCCGCCTGACAGGTGGTGCCCAGACTGGGCGGGAATGACAGGGCTGGTTTGAGGAGCTCAGGCAAACGGGGCTGAACCGATGCCACTGAGGAGAAGGTTGTTCTGAGGCCAGATGCCCTCAGGTGAATCACGGAAAGACCGCAGCGTGGGCCTGAGCACGGTCAGCAGCAGCAGGGAGTCGGAGGGCCTGTCCTGAGGGGACGTCCTGGTGGGCTCAGCGTGCACTCATGCCCCTACCCACCCTGGCCGCCCTGCTCACCTCATAGTGAAAGTCCATGCAGGTGAGGTCCCGCCAGCACCGGTCCCCTCGGATCTTGATCAGGCCCTGCAAGGATGGAGAGGACTGTGAGCCACCCCTGGACAGACATGCAGGGGTGACGCAGAAGGGAAACTGGGAACAGTGTTCCCGGAGGGAACATTCAGTGTCTCAGGAGTAACAGCAAATGCAGGAAAAAGAAACACCCTCCTTTTTACAACGTCAGTTCTTCCTGTATTTCTTTAAAACCCACTTTTTAGACCCTGAGCATCATCACAGTAATGCAACCGTGAGGTTTTAGAAAAGGCCAATTCATAAAGCACTAGAACACAGCCTGACTTAGAAATGCATGGAAGATGGGGGAGGGACGATGTCCCACTGGGCCTCAGAGAGAGCATCCACCTGCCGCTGACACGACGGGAAACAGAGCACATGGGAGACCCCGGCACTCAGGGCACAGCATGCGGGAGACCTCGGGCTTAGGGACTCCTGTGCTGCCCAGTCCACCGGGCAACCCGCTGCAGAGAGGCGCTCCTGTGGGCAAGCTTCCTGGCAGCCCCGCTGGTCTCCCTGCCAGGCAGTGGCCAGCATGCTGCTCTGCAGTGGCCAGGAAGGCAGTCGGCTCCCGTGCCTGCCACACATCTGTTCACCTGCCCTTGGGAATCACAGCTCCACCTGACCCCCACGTGGTCAGAAGCCATCTGTCCCCTGGCAGGAGTGAGGCTGTTGCTTGATGTGGAGGTTCAGCCCTGATGTCTGTCTCAAGGGACAGCTGCCCTGGAAGGTGAGAACCATGTCACAGAGACAGCAGACTACACGGGAAGGCCTCTGGGACAGTTGAGGGCTCTGAGCCAAGAGTGGACAGTGTGAGTCGCCCAACTTGTGGCGGCCGCGTGGCCAGCATGGCGGGGTGCCTGCCCAGGAGACGAGACGTGCCCCACTCTGGCCTGGCCAGGAGCATGGCGCCCGCAGGATGGGCCGAGGGCACAGCCAGCTCCTGGCCTGGGCCCCTGTAGGAGGCAGGGATGCCATGGCATCCGGAACAGACACAAGAAACAGTGGAGCCCTGCGGCAGCCACACCAGTGGCTTCCATGGTGAGGCCAAGTGGCCGTGTCCTGGCTGAGCTCGCAGGCCGGGTGTGAGTCCGCCATGCAGCCCAGCAGTGAGTTCATACGTGTGTCCTGTGGAGGCCGCAATGCCCAACTGTCCTGGGCACCATCCTCACTGATGGCTGTCCCGCACCCCCCCCACCCCGGGGGCCTGGGTGCCCCACAGTCAGGTGAAGCCATGCCTGAGGACCTGCTTGCTGTGTCTGCAGACTCTCAAGACAGGTCACTCTGGGGGGTGGAGTCGAGGCTCTGGAAATGGGGTTTTCTGAGATCATGGACGCACTGAGGAGACAGCTCCCAGCATGGACGCCCCAGACTCGGCTGCATCTGCATAGAAGCAGTGCTGCAGACCCCAGCATCCTGTTGGCCAGACGCCCCACTAGCTCCTGAGGACAACGTGCCCGTTCACACGATGCTCCCCGTGAGCGCGGCTCCGCTCTCTACATCCCCCGGAACCCAAGAGTGGCACTCTTTGGAGATTCACGCCAGGCAGAGAAGAAAAAAAACAAAATAATTAAAATGTCACTCAAATTCTAAGCTGATATGAGACACTTAAAAATCTGAAATGTTCTTCTGGGAGCAGAGGATAATTATATTCCTCCCATCTATTGATTTCTCTCTACAATGCAGATGTCAGATTTTCCACGGATTTTTTTTTCTTCCAGAGTAAGTGTCAAAGGAACAAAGCCTTCTTTGAGCCTTTTTCAGTCCAAAATTAATTCCAAAAAAATGGCACAGACAGGCCAGTAAGACACCAAGTGACCTGCAGCTGTCCACACAGCCCCTGCTCTCCTTGGGGAAAGGGCAAGTGCCAGGACCCTGGAACATTCTGGGGCGGCTGAGGGGGCCCAGGCCTCACCTCATGGGCAGCGGGTGGGGGCGGTGCCCAGGGGACGCAGAAAGGCTTCTCTCGGAAGCTCACAGGTCCCAGAACTCGCTTCTGAAAATCTCCCCCTTGGAAATGGGAGAAAGAAGGCCTTTGGCCACGGAAACAGCATCACTTTCTTGATGCTACATCAGTCCCCCCACACCTAACTGGGTGGGGAGGGGGCTCCCAGGCCTGTGGCGGGGGGAGGGGTGACGGCCTCGGGTCTTGAGCCAGCACCAGCTCCGTCAGCACCCCAGTGTTGCACGTGCCCTGCATCCCGTTCTCCCCTCAGAGGCTCTGCTCCAGGAACCCTGCATTCATCTGTAAGCACAGGCAGCAGCCCTCTGCCTGCTCCTCCCACAAGTGGACACAGCCCACCTGCAGGTGTGGGAAGGGGGCTGGTTCTCCCTGGAGCAGGCCTGCTGGTCGGGGATGTGACCACAGCTGTGGGCATGCGGGCTGGGGTGCCTCAGTTCTGATCAAATCTGGCAGCACCCTGCATCTTCTCTGGCCGTGGAGATGACCCATGGGACCCCACATGCTCTGCGAGAGGTGGGGGAGCCCTGTGTCCAGACTCTTGATGATGCAGCATCTGAGGGTCACGGCTCAGCGCTCAGACCTCACCCTAGTGCACACGGGCTTGCTCGGGGTCTCAGGACTGAACAGTCCACATCTGAAGGGGTCCCAGCCAACCCAGGGCCACCACGGGCCCCTTCTCTCCAGGATGGGGCAGTGTCTGCTTTCAGATTCCCAGGTGGGGTCAAACAGAAATCTGCCCTCTGAGCTCACCAAGGCAGCACTCAGGTGGGGGGCACCGTGTCGGCCGTGGGGGACCTTCTGGGCTGAATGTGAAGGGAGGGAGGGAAACCGTCGGTAATGCTGGTGGGGGGCTCATCATGCCTCCTCCCCAAACCCCGAAAGCCTGTGAAAACTGCCTGGATGACCTGTGCCAGGGACAGACCTGCCAGAGCTGTGGAGCAGGTCGGGGGGATGGTCCAGGGCCCCCCACCACTTCAGGTCCAGGCACCACTGTCCTGCTGTGGCTGTTCAGAGACGAGGGATGGTGGTGGGGAGCTGCTGTGAGGGGGAGCAGCTGGACAGAGCCCTTGGATAGTGCTCCTCAGAGTCCCAGGATGCCTCCCAGGAGCTGGGGTGACAGACTGCAGGCTCTGCAAGGAAGTGGCCGAGATGCCTACTTGATTTGTTCTTGGTGGGAGGGGCGTGTTGCATCCCTGTGTTTCTTTTATTACGTTAATAAGATTTTACTGCAGGGATTGACTCCTGGAGAGGAGGTTCTTCCTACTGAGCATCTGCTCTTCTTTGCTGAAAAGGCACTCAAAGCTCATTTTCTCCTTCTACACAGACACCCAGTGATTTCGGCACTGTTTGCAAGATTGACTTTCCTTTCCCCTTGACCTGACTTGGTACCTTGGCTCAATGTCAGTTGACAGCAGAGGTGGGTCTCTCTCCAGACTCTCCTCTCCTCCACGGATCTGTTTTTCTAGTTTAGATCAACATCATACTTCAGCTTTAAATTAACCTTAAGAATCAGGAAAAAAAAAAAAAAAGAATCAGGAAGTGTGAGTCCTCCAACTTTGTTCTTTTTCAAGATTCTCTTTATGTGAATTTTAGAATCAACATGTCTTTTCCTCAAAAAAGCCCACTGGGCTTTTTTGATAGAAATTACCCTGAATTTATATATACATCCAGGTGAAAAAGACATCTTGAAAATACTGAGTCTTCTGCCCTGTGAGTGGGGGACACCTGTTTGCTTACCTAGGTCTTTTACGTTCATATCATCAATGTTTTGCAGTTTTAATGCATGTCTTCTATATCCTTAATCATTATTATGAGGCATTGGAGTTTTCAAGCAATGGCCCAAAGTATTTTCAGAATTTTATTTTCAAATGTCTTCTTTATAGCATATGATGGACCATTCATTTTTCACATCGGCTGTATCCTGCAACCTTAATAAATTAATGTATTCACTTTGGTAGCTGCTTTTTAAGATTCCCTGGGTTTTGTATAATCATGTTTGTGAATGTTTCACTTCCTTTTTTGGAATCTTCATGCTTTTATTTCTTTTTCCTGTTTTATTGGACTTCAACGCAGTGCTGGAGAGCAGCACCAGAAAGAGACAGCAGGCCTGTTTAATCACGGCGCGGGAGCCCCGCCTGAGATGACCTCGTGTGGGCCCCTCTGTGTGCCCTGTGCTGAGACGCAGACAGCTCTCCAGCTCCATTCTGCTGCTGTAGTGAACTGCATTTCTGAGGTAAGACACGCCTCTCTCATGGCCGAGCTCGATTGGCTGATGTTTTGCTCGGAGTCCCCATGTCTCTGCCCGTGAGGGATGCTGGTCTGTTCTTCTGCATTGGCCTCCTCGGGTTCTGCTGGTCACGTGAAAGGACCTGGGGCGTGGCCCTGCCTCAGCTGTTCTCCAGGGTGTGTGTAGGACTGCCTTACTCCTCTTCAGATGTTTGATGTCACTGCTGAAGCCATCTGCGCCTACACATTCTTTCTGGAATGGTTTTTTACATTTTGTTACAAATCCAATTTATTTACCAGATAGGAAGGAAGCCCTTTCAATTTCCTGTTTCCTTCTGTCTCAGTTTTGGTGAGCTACATTTGACAAAGAATTTGTCCATTTCATCTGTGTTGTCAAATTTACTGGCCCAAAACTTTCAGAATAGTCCAGGTGACTTTATGGCTGAGTCTCAGACAAAACCGCCTTTATCTGAAGAAAGTGTCTTCTTGTGGGCCTTCAATCACAGCTGGCCCTGCTGCATCCTGGCCTCAGAACGGTGGGTCCTGGGGGCATCTCTTTCTCCAGTTTAGATGCAGCTTTTGTGTGTTAACCAGACAGGTGTGGTTTGCACGCAAAGAGCGTGGGGATCCCAGGGTGTGTGTGCAGGTGTGAGGCTGGAGTTGCGGGCGGCACAGGTGGGCAGTAACCAGGCCCAGGCCGCCCTCCACAGCCTGCAGGCACGCGGGTTGCCCGGTACAGACAGAAAAGCACATCCTCGTGCTGCCCCGGGGCGGCCCGGAGGCTTGTCCGCCTGCCCAAATTATCCGCAGCCTCCTTTCATGCTGCGACCCCTCCATTTACTTCACGGAAAAACCACCTGCATCAGGGACTTCCCTGCTGTCCAGTGGTTACGACGCAGTGCTTTCACTGCTGGGCCCCGGTTCAGTCCTTGGTCAGGGAGCTAAGATCCTGAAAGCTGTGTGGCATGGTCAAAAAACCCCAAACACAGCAACGGCAACAAAACACAACCCGCTCCGGCCATAGCAAAGATGCAACTCTCGGTGAGAACTGCTGACTTTAGCGGTGATGCTGCTGTGAGAATTTAGGGTCCTAAGATCTTAACTCTTAAAATGTGAAGCAATAATAAAAACAATGTGGTACCTGAGGAAAGGTAGTAAAAGATGTTGGAAAACCTTAGAGAGAACTCGCAGGAAAAGAAAAGCCACGCTAAGAACCTAGTTAGTGCGGTGCAGGCCGACAGGCCCCCCCCCCTCTCCCCGGCCCACACTGCCCTCCCCCAACATCCACAAGCAGGGTGCCCCCACTGACGTCCAGCAGCAGACAGGTTCCTATGGCCCTTGCTCTGGCGACACTGCGTCTTCTGGCTGCCGTCCTCGTGGGCCCTGGACATCCCTGCGAGGCAGCCCCTGCCCCAAAGCAGGCTCCTACAGGAAGAGGGCCCGCGGCCCCCACCTGTGGTGACGCCCCTGCCCCCCGGCTGCTATGGGGACAGTTTGGGGCCGTCATGTCACCTCCACGTCCGCGGAAATGAAAAACAAGATAACTCGCGACGCACAGGCCAGGCCTGCAGTCTGCGGGGGAGACAGGCGGGAAGCGGCAGCACCAGCGGGCTGCTGGTCAGTCTTTCCCAGGCTTGAAGGGCATGGCGTCACCTGCTGCTCTGCCCAGGAAGGCCCGGCCCTGGGGTGTGCGGGGCGCTGCTCTCTGTGGGGCTGATGGGCGCCCAGCGCTGGGAAGGCTGTGTGCACACCCGCCTGTGCTCACGCCTGCCCAGACCTCTCCCTCTCCTGAGCGACCTGTCGTCAGTGGGGGCTGCGTCCTTCCCGGGCTCCACGCGGAGGCTCTGCCCGCTGTGGTGAGTGAGCCCCCAGCCTGTGGCTTGCCGTTTTTCAATGGTGTCTTTTGAAGAACTCAAGATTTTACTTGTCCAGTTTACCCATGATTTTTCTTTAACGGTTAGTGGTTTCTGTGCTGTGAGCAGTCTTGGCCTCTCCCAGGATTGAGGGTGTTCTACATTATCTGCGAGGGGTGTCTTGGTTTTATGTGTTTGTGCACTTCAAACCGCCTGTCGTGGGAGGTGTGGTGGGGGCGGGGGTTCGTGCACCCAATGGACACCCAGCACCTCTGGTGGAAGCTCCCTTCTGTCCTAGCCAACCTGACTCGCTGCCTTGTCCAAACATCAGCTGCGCCTGACGTCAGTGTGGCGCCGTCTGCACGTGCTGACCCGCCCGTCGTCGCAGCCTCGCCGGTGCTTCCCTGGCACCTCGAGGGCCACGGTCCCTGGAGCGTCCGGGACCCACAAGCAGCATGAAGCCGACTGCTTTACTCCCACTCAAGACTCTGTCCTGGGCATTTCCGTGCTCACCAAACAATCAGTTTACCAATTTTAAAAAAGAAACCTCTTCTGGGATTATGTTGGGGCTGCATGAAATCTATTGACCGGTGTGTGGACAGATGACTGCTGGCCACGAACAAGGAAGACCTCCTTGCCCAGGGCTCCTCTAAGCACCGTCTGGGGGTTTTCAGGGCCCAAGTGTCACACTTCTGTGAACACTTCCTAAGTATTTTATGGTTGTTAGGGTGTATCTGTAACTTTGTTTTCTGACAGTTTTTGCTAGCAGATGGAAACACTGGCCGCTTCCTGCACACGGGTCAGCTTCACGCCCTAGTTCTGCGGCCCTTGTGATCATCCATGTGTGGGATGAACACAGGTGATTTCACTTCCTCCTTCCAGTCCTCAGGGCTTTCATCACTTTTTCTTTCTTTAAAGACAAGTGAAGATCTTCAACACACTGCCGAGTAGCCATGAGGAGCGTGGCCAGCACTGCCCTGTTCCCAAGCTTACAGGAAAAAACATTCAGTCTTTCTGATGTCAGCTGTAGGCAGTTTGTATAGTTATCTTTTGTCAGGTTGAAGACGTTTCCTTCTATTTCCAGTTTGCTAAGAGCTTTTTTGTTAATTGTGAATAAGTGTTTTAACACTGATGCGTTTTCTACATCGAATGAGATGAATATGTCGTCTGATCTCTTTCTTCCTTACGTCTGGCAATGTGGTGAATTACCTTGGACTGCAAGGAGATCCAACCGGTCAATCCTAAAGGAAATCAGTTCTGAATATTCATTGGAAGGACTAATGCTAAAGCTGAAACTCCAATACTTTGGCCACCTGATGTGAAGAACTGACTCATTGGAAAAGACCCTGATGCTGGGCAAGACTGAAGGCAGGAGAAGGGGACGACAGAGGATGAGATGGTTGGATGGCGTCACCGACTCGATAGACATGAGTTTGAGTAAACTCTGGGAGCTGGTGATGGACAAGGAGGCCTGGTGTGCTGCAGTCCATGGGGTTGCAGAGTCAGACATGTCTGAGCGACTGAACTGAACTGAATTCACGTCCCACCAGCCTTGCATCCTGGGAAACCCGTGTGGACCTGACCCCTCCATGTACTCTGGACCACCTGCTGACCGTTCCTTGAGAGTTTCTGTTGTGCCCTTGAGGAACAATGCTCTGGAACCTCCCTGTCTGAAATATCATTGTCCACTGGCCTCAGGAGTGAGCTGGGAAGGGTTCCCTCTCGTGTTCTCTGAATGAGCGTGTGTGGGTTTGTATCGAATCTTCCTTAAATATTTGACAGCACTTATCAGTGGCGTGGTCTGGGGTTTTCAGTGGGAGGTGCTTTCTGTGTGTTTAATGACTCAGGTTATACGACGATTCAGCCACGCTGGCCCTCTCGAGTCAGTGCTGGACACCCACCTCTGAGTCCTCTAAGTGCCCACTGCCCGTGCACGAAGCCGCTCATGCTACTTCTCTCTAACGGCTCTCTGACGGCTCCTCGGGCTGTAACGCACGGTGTGATGTGGATCCTCGAGATGCTGGCAGAGACCAGGATCATCTGGGCTACCTGATGGGCTGGTCCGGGGCGTGTAAGGGACCGGGTCTGCCCAGCTTCCACGGACAGACCCCTGCTGCTGCCCCTACTTTGCATCAAGCCAGCCCTGTCGCTCTGCTTTCCTACAAAGGACGGCGAATAACATCCAGTGTACAGACAGAATCAAGTAATTACACCTTTTAGTGCACCTGATAATCTTTTATCCAGCTGGTGCTCACTGTCAATCAAAACGCCATAAAAGGTGCTTTACCACATGCTAATGATTCACCGCCTCTGGGTTCGTGTGGGAGTTTGCTCAGCAGCGAGCTGTGCTCCGTGGCCCAACGGCTCTGCCACCCCGGGCTCTGCACCCGCTCGGCTGGGCTCCAACCCGGCCCTGGGCTTCAGTGCCACACGCGAGGCTGCCATCCTAGGAGGTCCTGACACACGCCTTTGAAACACTGCGTACATTTTCATGCTTTTTAAAGCCAGCTGACAGAGAAGCCAGAGTGGAGCCCTGGGTGGACAAGGAACTGCTAAGACAGATTTGAAGCTAAGAACGCCTGTGCGCTGTCAGGACAGCACGTGGTTTCCTGTTTCATCAGAGGGCCCAGTGAGCCACGCCCACTCTCCAGTTAAGTGTGAATGAGGGAAGCACTGCACTCACCCTGGAGTCTGGACACACAGTCAACCGACGCAGGGTTTCCCAATGCCGCAGCCATTCCTACCCGATTGGTCAGGAGCCCGCGCCACCCCTCTGACCCCCACCCCACGGAGCTCATCCCCAGCTTGACACCTGGTGTCGGGGGTGGGGCTTTGTGAGGAGCTTGAACATGGTGCCTCGTCCTGGGGGCACGCCGTCCTGCTGGAGGGCCAGTGCTGGCTGCGGCCGGCAGGAACGAGGGTGTCGGACACCGAGGGCCTGGAGGACACCGTGTTGCAGGGACGCAGCCCCTCTCATGTAAGATGCCCTCGATTAAATGGAACATGGATGAGGAGGGGCGTGGAGTCCCTCCGAGTCACAGTGGCTGCTGACGCCTGGAGAACTGCGGCTCTGAGGGGGCCGGCAGGGCCAGGGGGCAGGGACGCGCCCGCCGAACGGGCCCCACTCCCCGCAGGCGCGTGGTCGCCCACGAGGAACAGCTTAGAGCAGACAGACGCCAGCCTGTCTGGATGGTGTGATGCAAGCGGAAGGAGCAGGGCAGAGGTGGGAGGCACCGTGCAGAGCCGCACGGCCTCTGCCTGGTGAGCCCCTCACTCCTGTTTTAAGCTTCTGGAAGCTGGCAGGTGTAGCTGAAACCGAGACGTGCTCTTCTGCCGGCCGCGTGGAGGGCAGGGGCCTGGCCCGAGGGCTTCGAGGAGCGTGTGGCAGGAAGGGGGACGCTGAGCACCCAGCCTTCGGGAGCGACACCAGCCACACGGGCAGGTCGGGAGGAGACAGGAGGCTTCCCTGGGGTGGGGTCGGACACTCCACACACCTAGGAGGGCTGGGGGCAGGAGTGACGGGGGCCTCCCCAAGTGTCGTTTGTCCCCCGAGCCTTGGGGGAGTCACGGGCTCAGAAACAGGCCTGTGGACCTCAGGGAAGTGGCAGGAGGGCACGTCCCTACCGGATATTAACAGGAGAAGGTTGTACTTACCGCTCCGAGCATGATTCTGAAAATCAGCCACCGGAAGCCCCACACGACGACCCGGGACGTGGGGGTGCCCTTGGGCAGCGCAGACAGCGTCCAGAGAGGGCAGAGGAAGATGCCCAGGAAGCCGGTCTCCAGGAGCTGGGACTCCCACCCTGAGGAACAGAGAGCGAATGAGTAGCAGCTGCCCGGAGCACCCGTGGCAGAGCCAGGCGGGATGCAGCCATCCTCGGGGAGGCCACGGGCGCGAGGGGCGGGCGCCGGGTGTGAGGTGCTGATCGCAGAGCAGACCGCGATCCCAGCAGCCCTGGTGAGGGGGAGCTGGCTGGGGGTGGGGGATGCAGGTCCAGGCCCCGCCAGGTGGGGGCATGGTCGCCCTTCCCGCCGGGAGCCTGTGTGAGGGACGCGGGTGTGGGCAGCGCTCCTGAGTGCCCAGTGTCTGTAAATGTCTTCCTCAAAACCCAGACAAACCTGAATGAATTCTGAACCCCAGCCTTCAGGGCTGGGGGTCTGTGCTGCTCGCTCTGAGAAGCACCGAGTGTTCAGAGGAGAAACGCACAGATACGCCGCCGCCAATGAGTAAAGCACCAGCCAGGGCAGGTGGAGCTGGTGGGTTTGTGGGTTTTCCCTGCACAACTGTTTGAAACTCGGCAGTTTGAAACTTTTCCTAGTAAAATATGCAGGTAGAAATCCCATTGACTCTCACTCACTTTGTGGATTTCTGAAACTCAGTTCTCCTCTTAGAAAGAAGCAGGCGAGTTTGCTGCAGAGCGGCACCTGGAAGCAGCGGTGCAGGTGTTGGGGGGCAGCCCCGCCCGCCTCGGCCGAGCCTTCTGGGCTGCGGGCTCTGGGGACGGCAGCGTGCACTCCGCGCCGTCTGGAGGTGACTCCAGAAGCAGGAGAAGCCTGGATGGTGCCGGGGAGGCATGCCCTTAGGTAGGAGCTGAGCAAGGTGGGCCCCAGAGCCCTGAGGGGGCCCTGTGATCAGGAGAGGAAAGCGGAGCCCAGGGTGACCGGCCAAGGGGAGAGGGACCCACTGGCCCCCCGGAAACTGCAGCCAGGACAGCAGGAAGGGTCTTCCTCGTGTAGAACCTCGAGGGTCTGCACACTGGAGCCACCCACTTTGCGTCCAGGTCTTGTCCTCATCATGGACACAGACGACCTGTGATTTTCAATGCGCTTCAAACCCCCTTTCTGTCTCAACAGGAAGAAGTGGACTCTTCCTTTCTCAACAGCTTCTCTGGTGTTGTCCTGAGAGGTTGTGATCATTAAGTATGGACTCCTTTCCAGTGCCGTGGGGCATTTTATAACCTGCAGTTTACAGCAGCAGAACGTGGAGAGGCAGTAACATGGCTCTGGGCGGACTTCACTCTGGGAAGGGCCCTCACAGGCCGCTTGGTCCCACCCACCTCTGCTCGGCCCCGAGAGCGGGCAGGCCCCGGAGAGGGCAAGGCCGGAGCAGCACGTGCCCACCCATGAGGGGCCCGCATCCCTGGAGGCCCCCCACAGCTCGCAGGGCCCACGTGGGTGGGCGGAGGGGGTCCCCAGAGCCCAGCCTGCCTTCCCTGTCACCTCACTCTGCACAGACGCGACACACAGAATTTTAATGGGCTGCTTGAGTGACACCCATCAAAGCGACGCGCGAATGGTGGCGCCCAGAGAGCTGCTAAGTGCCGGGAAGCAGGTGACGGGCCTGCTGCCCCGGGGACACACGTGTCACCTGCCCTCCCGCCTGCTCCCCGCTCCCGGAACCTGCCTCGCCCTGCGGGGCGTGGGCACTCCGTCTTGCCCTCCAGGCCGAGGCCTGCTGCAGTCAGTGCTCGCCAGCACCCACCTGCTCTGCTTCTTCCGCCGGGTCAGCAGCTGCGGCGCGCACAAGGAGCCCCATTGTTCTCCGGGGCCCGGGGACAGCCCTTCTCCAGACGCGCACCCTCGCCCCTCGCCGAGCGCAGGCCCGTCACGGGGCCGGAAGGTTCCGCCTGCAGCAGGGGACCTCCCGCCAGGGGCTCTGGGGTGGCGGTGAGCAAACGGCAGGGAACCTGCCTGACCACCCCGCCTGCCGCTCACACTCCCACTGCTGCGGCTCTAGGCTGGCTTCCCGGATGCAGCCCAGGCTGGCCCAGCATGTGTGGGAGGTGTCCTTGCGAGCTTGAGGGTCGGCACCCCACCCTGCACGTGGGAGAGGAGCGTGGGCGGCTCCGTGGCCCCCCTTTCCCGAGGAGCCGCTTACCCACGGTCTCGGGGGACGGCCCGACAGGGACATGCGGTGTCGTCCCAGCCTGTCCTGACTGGGGCTCAGGCCGGCTGCCGACAGTGGTCTCCAGCTCTGAGTGCAGACAGGCTGCGGGCACCTGTGGGCCAGAGTGGCTGCGGGTGGGCAGACCGTAGCTCCGAGTGCCCCTCTTCTGGCCCATGTCTGCCAGGGCCACCTGCAGCCAAGGAAGGCCCATGGTGTGCTGAACATGGCCCTCAGCCTCCTGGCTGTGAAGAAAGGAAGCCCTCATGTCTCCCTCATACCCCTCACTGCCCACACCTGGGGCACCTGCTCCCCAAAGAGCTGCTCCTGGACATGGTGCCGGCACGCCCTGTCCTCTAGGCCTGTGAAGAGTGGAGACGCTCTTAACGTTGAGGACCAAGGATCAGAAAAGCCGCCCTCAGGTGGCCTGCGTTGCAGAGCACACAGCCACCACGGGGTGGGCATCGCGCTGCAGGACAGACGCGAGTGGGGCCAGGCTGCTCCTGTGGGAGATGCTTGCTGACCGTTGGGGGCGCAGAGGGGCCCCCCAGGTGCTGTGGTCAGTCACCCAGGGTCACGGGCAGCACACACAGGGAGGAAAGGTGACCGAAAGCAGGTTTCAGCGGCCACAGCCGCCCCAGGGCTCCGAAGCAGCTGAAACCTCACAGCCGCCTCGGAACTGTGACAGTTACTTAGGAGAGGTGTTAAGTGTGGCAGGCAAGGATCCTTCACATGACAGCGCCCTCCATAGGGTGAGCAGGAAGCCCACTAGCCTCACGGTTAGGAGTGGGAGACAGCGAAGGCACCTCCCCGGGACGCGGAGCTGCAGGTCTCCAGGCAGAGCAGCCGTCCTCTGCCACTGCTGCCAAGGAAGGGCCGCTTCACACCTGGGACACATCCTGGGGACGCTCCTCTGTCCCGAGGCCACACCTCCTTTGAAGGGGCAGAAGGAGGGGGCTGGGGGTCGCAGGTCAGCCGGGAGACGAAGGGGCTGGAGCAGCAGGCGGGACCCCTGAGGAGCACAGTTCAAAAGCGAAGGGCAGCCTTGCTGTGCAGTGTCCAGCCGGGGGGTGGGCCGCACTGTGGCTGGCCCGACACTGAGCCCTCCACCCGCCCTTCCCACCCACCCTTCCCCAGACGGGACCCCTGCCAACACCGCCGTCCATTCAGCACGCCCTGCGCAACACACGACTCACAACACCTCCCTTCTTGGTTGAGGCAAAATATAAAATGAGACCAGGTAAAAAGCACAAGGGAGGCCACATAGAACCTGAGGGAAACCTCTCCCACTGGTGTTTACAAGCAACTGCCAGCTGCCGCGCGTCATGGGGACACGCGTGTCTGTCGTTCCCGCCTAGATGGGGCACCAGGTGGCTGCGAGCCTGTCCAGTGAAGAAAGGAAGCCCTCATGTCTCCCTCATACCCCTCCCACAGGCCCCGCGTTGCGTGGGGCCTTGCCAAGGTCCGCTGACCCCTCCAGCTACTGGAACCGCCTGCAAAGATGGCCTGTCCTCGGGGAGCCTGGGCCACCCTCAGGCCCCGGAGGTACTAACGCTGCCGCCCAAATGTGCAGCCACTCCTGCTCGCCCCCACTCTCCCCACTGCCCTGAGCTGGGCCTGGCCTCCAGTCCACTGCCCCCCCACCCCCAGGACCCCATCTGCCCAGGAATCCTCCAGAGCTGGTGTGAGCTGGGCAGGCCTTCTGGGACAGGAGCCTCCTAGTTACTTCTCACATCTGTGAAGATTTCAGCCAGAGCTTGGATGGTGAATTTGAAAGAGCTGGTTAAAGGCTTCACGCTTTAAATAAAATAATTTAGAATTGCATGCTCCCAGTTAGGAAGCATTTAGCAAATTGCCAGCCTGTGCCTCACAGACGTCCTTGGGCGCTGCAGGGAACAGGAAGTGACCCGTGTGACCTGCGCGGTGACCCTCCTCCTGCTGCACTTGGTCACAGTGCTGGTTAATTCTCGGTTGCTGTGGCAACCAGACTTAAGAGCCCCAGGTGTCCCCTGCTGCTCTGGTCCACGCAGGTGTCACCAGCCAGCCCCAAACAAGACCCACAGTAATGGCCTTGGCTGGCTTTGCAGGCTTGGGGTAAGCACAGGAATGCTTCCTGTCACCGGAAATGAGACTTGGCAACAGAGATTTCGCAGGATTAATATATTCCAAACATTTAACATATATCAGGCTGGAGAGTACGGTGCCTTACTGTTTCTTTGTCTTTTGTTTCCTGTGCATGAGAATTAGCTGGGGCTCGTCTCAGAGAGCGTGTCAGACTCCTCTCGAGAGGCAGGCGGTGCTACAGCGGGGCCCCTGGACACGAGGGCGAGCTCTGAGCCACCTCCGGCCTGGGCAGGCCAGGTCCACTGGCCACGCGCAGACGCCGCCCTGAACACGGCTGGAGGAGGTCAGGGCAGACCCACTGTGTCCGCTTCACAGGACAGCTGCAAGTCACCGTCCTGGGGCTGTGGTGCTGAGTCTGAACAAAGTATTCAGGTGTAACTCTAAACACAAAACTTCTTCCACAACAAAGCAAGAGATGTGTTTTTCAGAGTGATGGCCTCCGTGAGGAGGTGGACGCAGGCTGACGGACGCCTCTGACAGTGTTCCCACTCGGGCAGTGCAGGTGCTGCCAGAGGCAGGAGTGAGGCGTGAGCAGAGCCCGCCCTGAGTGTGCGTTGCTACAGCCCCCCATGCAGAGCGCAGCCGCGTGGAGACTCGCGGGAAGGAGGGCAGGACCCAGGGCAGACGCCGCGTTCTCTGTGCAGCGGGGGGCTCTGTCCAGTTCAGGGATCGGGTGGGATAGAGGGCACCGCCCAGGACCGCCTGTTCCCACACCAAAGCACCTGCTGCCACCCACACACCCTGACCTTTTCTAGCGGAGGTCTCCATTGGTGTTATGACAAAACGGCTGATTCTGGCACACTCCGAAGGGAAAGAGAGGAAGAGAGCTATCCCGTTACTGAAGATGAGCCAAACGTTCAGTGTTGGCTGTCCCAAATGTGGGCCCTGAACCAAGTGGGAGTGGTGGGGGCGGGAGGGGAGGCACGACAGTGTTTATGGTGAAAGCCCGATCCTTACCTCACTGTCCAGTGTGATGGACCAGGGTGAGACCCACTCCCTCCATCCTGGACGGTGCTTTTCACCAAGTTAAGGCCTGAGATGCATGGATGTATCAATAACAGACCACCATGCAAGCCTCCAGACAAAGCCACACATGCACACTCGGAGCACAGGAAGGAGGGGCCCAGCCACGGAGGGTCCGGGAGGCCTGCGGCTGGAGGGCTGCCTGCAGGACGGGGCCCAGCTTCTGTGCTTTCATCCCTGGGTCCCGCTGCTGCTCTTGAAGGAGATCAAACAGCTCTTCCTCAGATGAAAGGAGATTCCTCACCGTCAAAAAGGACAGAACCCGAGACACAGCACAGAGGGCATAGGCAGAAGGGCACTGAGCTTACTGGGCACTGATGCAGTGCCAAGTGCCTGGCAGGGTCCCAGTGACCCCTGCCCCCAGCCCCAGCCTCGGGCACAGAGGAGGAGGTAGCCAGGCAAGGAGCTCTCTGCGCCTGTGGCTGGGTGTCTGGAAGCTCAGACCTTGAGATCGTCCCAGCCCCACCCTGCCTGCTTGACACCACCCCAGAAGGCCCTCATGTAAGGACTGTCCCCAGGGAGGATGGCCCGTCTGTGGGGTCCAGGCATCCCTGGGCCAGCACCTCCTGCCAGGAGGCAGTCCCAGGAGCAGGCCAACCTTGGGACTGGCTGAAGATGGGTACTACTTGGTGGCTGGACACCCTGCTACCTTCTAGCCCTGAAGACCTGCACCCTCCCAAATCCCAGGATGCTGGGCCCTACCCCAAACCCAGGTGGGGCCTGAACCTTGCCTGCACCCCACCTTCGCCTCCTCCTTGCTGAGACTCTGAGACTCATCCCAGGGCGTGAAGCCCCTCATATCAGGTGGAGACACTCCTCCAGCCTGGACAGCCACCAACAGGGCTTTTAGAAGCTCTTGTGGATGACCCTGACCCAGCTCATGTCCACTCACCTTTGATTTCACTTATTAAAGCTAACTTACTAAAACTAACATATTCATCCTTTACAGAAAGCAAAAATGTTTAGTGAAGATAACTCGGAACCAGAAAAAAGCAGGAAGCGACCTGCTCACCCAGAGGTAAATCTGGTTAACTCCTTGGTCATAGATTTCAAAACAGTTTCTAGAGGCAAGATGGAATACAGGACACACTGCTTAACATGGCATAAACATGGCCTTGCACGCTGAATAGCACTGTGGTGAGTGAACCCTACTGTGGAGTAACCAGAGCAGAGGCAGCGTGTATGTAACCAGCTCCCCACCTGAGCCTCTGACTCCCTAACAGTGGGGCGCCCTCCCCTGCCTTCTGGTCCTGCTGCGGGAGCCCGGGGGGCAGGCCACCAGAGGCGCACGACGTGCTCCAAAGGGGCGGCCACCAGCCTGCCCAGTCCTGAGAAAACAGCAGACAAGCCCAATTGAGTCTCCAGTCCAGCTACAGTGTCCAGGGCTGGCTCAGTAAGTTGTCCATGGAGGGGCTGGGCGGAGGGCTCTGGGGACTCTGAACAGACTGGGAAGCCACATCAGATCTTTTTGAGGCCGTGCTGACACTTTTCATCAGGATGAGCTGCCTGGAGAGGGTGGACTTGGGGGCTCTGCCTCAGCCGCCCCCCAACACTGCGTGGCTGGGGCTGTGGCCCATCCCACTGCCGACTGGGCCAGTGCTCGGGGGCTCTGCCTGCAGGTTGTTCCACCCAGCGCTCCACCCGGGTCCAGCCCAAGACCCAGCCTTTGTGCAGAGCCCGAGGAGGCTCCCGAGCTCCGGAGACCGCACAGCAAGCACAGCTGCTCCACAGACACTCAGGACACGAGGACTCGGGGTTCTCGACAAGACGCGCAAGCACACCACCAGCCCGGCTTGAGCCAGGTGCCTGGAGCCCCACTGAGGCTCCTGTCCAGGGAGCTGCCCGCTGCTGCCTGTGACTGCTCAGAGGACCTGAGCCCCATGCCCCCTGCAGGCTCAGAGCCGAGACGCACTCCAGCGGGAACCAGGCAGACACACTGTGGAGAGGGTTTTGGCACCCACCAAAGACCTACGTCAGGGGTAGCAGGGGTGCAGGCTGCAGTGGGCTGGAGGAGCCCCTGGGGAGAGCAGTCCCTGCCGAGGCCCACGCGGGTCCGTGGACACCACGCAGGTTTCACCCCTGAATCCGGTCTGTCTTCTGAATGCTCAAAAGACAGCCGTTGACGCTGAAGCCAAATGGAAAACCGGGTCAAGCGGACATGAACCGGAGACGAGCCAGCATTCCATGATCAGTGCAGAATCCTGGGTTAAGGAGGCGGCCCCTCCCCGGTAAGCGGAGGACACGGCCGCCAGTCCTGCTAGACGCACTGGGAGCTGCTCACGGGAGGGAACTGTGCCGGCATTGGTCTCTGTTCAGCGGGCCCACCCGGACAAGAGCTGCTGTCGTGACAGCAACAAAGCACGGCGTCCGCGTTTAAAATTGCTGTTTCAAAATATCAAAGCTTTCACAAAAGGAGCCGGCACACACCTGCTGCCCCAGGCCGACCTAACAATGTCCCTCCCTGTTACCGCGCTGGTAGAGGGCAGGCTTGCCGACGCTGTGTTCCTCTCGCGCCTGACGACGGGGCATGGGAGCCGGGACACTCCAGGGACGTGCTCCGGACTCGGGCCGCGGTGGTGCTGAGACCAGGGCCTTCTCTGTGGGCTGCGGTGGGCTCGCTGAGACCAGGGTCTTTGCTGGCTCCTCAGAGCCTTTCAGGCTCAGGACACAGGCATGTCCCTGGCACGGGAGCAGCGCTGGGGCGATGGGAATGAAGCCTGCCTGTGGACCTCGCCTCAGGTGACAATTAATGCTGAGGAAACAGACAAGGACCATCTCTCCAGCTGCTTTTAGCTGTTCTGTGCAAATGTGATCAAGTAAAGGGCTTCTTAAAAATCACCCTGAGGATGCACTCCAGGACACCCCCAGGAAGAAGGCAGTGGGGACATGCTGCGCCTCTGGCCTCACCCCAGCACAGCGAGGCACCTGCTCCCGGACCACAAGGGCCCTGGGATGAACAGGACGCCGAGTCCATCAGTGGTACCTGCTCGGACAGAGCGTCCACCTGCCCACCACCCCAATCCAAGGCCTTGAAAGTCCGCACTCCAAATGGTAATGGTGGGCAAGCAGAAGCCTCTGTGGACTGAGGGGCGCTGACAGGTTCTCACATGTCCCGTCACTAAGAAATAAGCAGTGTCGGGAGGGGCTGAGCCGCTGTGCTGGCGAGTGTGGAAAAGCTGCTGAGTGAAGCGTGATCAGAGACGAAAAACAAAGCAAAGGAAGAGGCAGCCAGGGAGCACCCTGGCCGTCAGCGGTTAGGACTCTGGGCTTTCACTGCCCGAGTTCAATCCCCGCTTGGGGAAATGACATCCCACAAGCTGTGTGGACCCCGCCAAAGAAAGTTATTAGAGAAAATTATTACACTTCACTATCAGCTCAGCACTCAACAATATTTACATAGTTGCAGTGTAAAGACCAAATATTAACTTAACGACACTTGTGACGGCTGACCTGAGACAGAGGGAGAGCGTTAGGGAGGTGGGAGAAGAGCAGCGGGAAGTGCACGGATGACGTCCAGAGGTGACGCAGCAGGAGCGGCCGACGGAAACCCGACCGGGTAAACCCGACGGAAACCCGACCGGGTAAACCCGAGCGAAACACGACCAGATAAACCCAAAGGAAACCCAACAGAAACACGACTGGATAAACCCGATGGAAACCAGACCGGATAAACCGACAGAAACACGACCGGATAAACCCCATGGAAACCCAACAGGCAGAACTGCTTGGGGAGACAGAGTCACCCTGAGAACAGGACGGGGTGAGCGCAGGAAAAACCACGGTGAGCTGTTTGTATTACAGGTTGTGTAATACGTCTTGCATTTCTAACCCACTCACACACCTAACTTAAAAAGTAATGAAAGGAACCATCTCCAGGCCATACTCTCTGGTTGTAGTGTAATACAATCAGAAACTGACCAACCAGAGATAGCCTACAAAGCCTTAAGCGTCTGGAGTTTCTGACCCGCTTTAAACAGCACCTGGGCTAAAGAGGCAGCAACACCTGAAGGTTATGAAACTGCGTGTGGGCACCTTGTCGGGGACACCGGGCCTCAGCCCACAGGGGCCTGAGACCAGTCACAGGGGGGTGACCACCTGTCTCCATGCTTTCATTTCAGGTAAGAAGAATGGACAAATAATGAGTTAATCAACTCAAGATCTTAGAAAATACTAAATTCTTTCCTCTCAGGAGGAAGTGACCTATAAAAAGTAAAATTTAATGAGCCAGAACACATTTAAAAAAATCTGATAAATAAAACCAGTTCTTTGAAAGGAGGCACATGGCTACTGTGCAGTGGGAGGGCGGGGGGCCACACAGGCTCTGATTGTCACAGGAGAGTCGCATGGGGCTGGACCTGGGGGCAAGGGGAGGGCAGCTGGTCAGCAAGCAGACCGGGGCTCCAAGACCAGCCTCGGGCCTCTAGGAACCAGGTGCTGACGAGCCTGCCTTGACAGCCTGGGCGCTGGCACCTAGGAGCCTTCCGCCCACCGCGATGCTCATCATCAGCTATACTGTGAACTGAAAAGGAAACACTGGCCCAACATCTACACGACTGAATAAAAGTATGAGGCAATTTAGAAGATTCCAGACAAAAGCCCTCAAACTCAGGGTTTCTTCAGTATTCTAAAATTCTGCTTATTCTGTTTTAGAAACAAACGGGTAACGAGATATGATGGGAGAAATTCAGAACAACTAAAGCCTCAATAATCACGTAAACAAGAAAAAAGTCTTCAAAATATATTTTCTTCTCGGTTCCACTAAGTGACGGTCACCGGATTCTGCCAAGTGAGAAAAGAGAAAGGCGGGACCAGACACGGCCGTGCGGGGAAGCCAGCGAGCCGTGTCCACGCTTGTGCGCAGAGCTGAGCAGGCCCCAGGTGAGGACGGAGGTCAGGCAGGTGCTGAACGTGGGGAGGCGCCTTTGGTTCCCCCACCCCAGCCCCTCCCCTGGGCAGCGGGTCTCCTGCACTGTGCTTCCTGTGGCCAGGAGTGGACAGAGAGGAGAGAGCAAGGCCCAGAGCACCCTGAGGAGGCTCAGGCCAGAGGGGCAGGCGGGCGCTGGGACCCCAGCGAGGAGGGCCCCTTCCCGGCCACGCATGGTGAGGACACAGTGGCGCCTCCTGCCTCCCTCTGGGATCCACCACCACCTCTGGGTCCATGGCGGCCTCGAGTCACCTGACCCAGGCTGCCTTTCCAAGGACACGACCAGACACGAGGCCAGAACCACACAGCCCAGCAGCACCCACATCTCTAGGAGGTCGGAGGACTGGGATGGGGGAGGCAGGGCTCCCTGGAAGGGCGAGCTCATGGCAGGGTGTCCTTGGTTGCCTCTGATCATGGGAATTTAATCACAAGAAACTGCTTTCTGGGACACAGGGCTGATGTGAGGGCCAGGCAAAGCTCGACCTGGCTGGCAAGGGTCTGGAAACGCTTTGGTGGCCTTGCTGTGGCCACAGCAGCTCTGAACTCGAGGCTGGCTAATAGCTTCCTGCAGGCAGGCTCCACTCCAGCACTGAAGGGTTTTAATAAAAACTTCTGATTGAGCCAGTAAAGCCCTCATTAAGCTGTTTTTAAAGCATGAATTTAAGAGAGGCAAGGGTCACAGGGAGCATTTAATTTGCAACGGCTGGTGGGAGGTACTGCTGTGACAGGGAGCGGGGGTCAAGCATCCAGGCCATGTAAACATGTGGCTGCCCTGACCAGCCTGGAGGCAGACCTAACACGCGGGAGTGAGGGCGGGCGCTGCTCTGCATCAGAGACCCGGCGGCAGGTGACCCAACTCGGCCGGTCCACAGCCCAGGCTCCCTGCCAGACCCCTGCCCACCCCGCTACGGCCTCCTGCACAGCCCACTCGTGTTTATTTTAAACATTGTGATTCATCAACTGAGGCGCCACCTGGAGGATCCGCTGTGCTCTCAGCTCACATGCACAACATGTGGCACAACTCACGTGGGTCACCCCCATCGGCTCCGTTGTGGGAAACACACTAGCTTAAACCTTTGTTCTCCAGTAAAACCTGTTCTCTTATGCTGTGACCTACTACAAGTTGATAAAATATGCCTTTGTAAACAAAGATGAAAACATTTTCTCTCTCTACTTGATCCTGCCAGAATTCGCTTTCCAGCTGGCTCTCCTGTGGACTTCATGGCTTATTGCAACTGGATTTTAACTAGTTACACGAAGCATTGTTTTGTTTCCAAACTGTTTATGCCCTGCATCTCCCTGCTGCACGGTGACTCTGTCAGTGGTGCTGGTGGCATTGCTCGGGTCCTGTTGTCTCTTATGGCACCCACTGTGTAGCCTGGCCGCCAATAGAACTGATGATCGCTAAACATCTTGGGGAAACAGATCACATTTAGGACTCATAAAATAATTGTGATAGTGTGATTCCCAGGCATGGGAAGAAGCAACAAGGGAAAACATTTCCTGGATCATATGGTAAGTAATAAGATGGAGGATCCAGAGAATCTTTAATTATCAATGGGGCCTAACCCAGAAATTAGCAACTGGAGCAGCATATCAACAGGAACTTTTGCCTGACTCAGGATGACTTGGTCATGTAACGTCTCCCAAATATTGGTCGAATTCCAGATCAAGAGGAGGAAACTGAGAAATGGAGTATTTCCTGCCAGATCAGTAAACAAAGGCTGTCACAGTCCTCACCAATTGCACCCCTCCAACATGACCTGGTGAGCCCCGAGGACATTCAGGATGTGGAAACTCGGGACACCGGCGCCAAGAGCTGAGGTGCCCATCAAGGAATGATTCGGTGAGTGCAGATTCATGCATCTTCCCACAGAGAAGCACTGAACTCAGCATATCTGGTTTTCTTTAATTTACAATAATCTTTTGACATTCAGACTCAGTTCAGTTCACTTAATTGTGTCCGACTCTTTGCGACCCCATGAATCGCAGCATGCCAGGCTTCCCTGTCCATCACCAACTCCTGGAGCTTACTCAAATTCATATCCATCAAGTCAGTGATGCCATCCAACCATTTCATCTTCTGTCATCCATCCTCTTCTCCTCCCGCCTTCAATCTTTCCCAGCATCAGGATCTTTTCTAAGGAATCAGTTCCCATCAGGTGCCCAAAGTATTGGGAGTTTCAGCTTCAGCATCAGTCCTTCCGATAAATATTCGGGACTGATTTCCTTTAGGATTGACTGGTTTGATGTCCTTGCAGTCCAAGGGACTCTCAAAAGTCTTCTCCAACACCACAGTTCAAAAGCATCAATTCTTCTGTGCTCAGTTTTCTTTATGGTCCAACTCTCACATCCATACATGACTACTGGAAAAACCATAGCTCTGACTAGATGGACCTTTGTTGGCGAAGTAAAGTCTCTGCTTTTTAATATGCTGTCTAGGTTGGTCATAGCTTTTCTTCCAGGGAGCGTCTTTTAATTTTATGGCTGCAGTCACCATTTGCAGTGATTTTGAAGCCCCCCAAAATAAAGTCAGCCACTGTTTCCACATCTATTTGCCATGAAGTGATGGGACCGGATGCTGTGATCTTCATTTTCTGAATGCTGAGTTTTAAGCCAACTTTTTTGCTTTCCTCTTTCACTTGCACCAAGGTTCCTCTTCACTCTCTGCCATAAGGGTGGTGTCATCTGCATATCTGAGGTTATTGATATTTCTCCCAGCAATCTTCATTCCAGCTTGTGCTTCCTCCAGCCCAGTGTTTCTCATGATGTACTCTGCAAATAAGTTAAATAAGCAGGGTGACAATATACAGCCTGGATGTACTCCTTTCCCTATTTGGAACCAGTCCATTGTTTCATGTCCAGTTCTAACTGTTGCTTCTTGACTTGCATACAGATTTCTTAGGAGGCAGGTAAGGTGTTCTGGTTTTCCCATCTCTTGAAGGATTTTCTACTGTTTGTGGTGATCCACACAGTCAAAGGCTTTGATGTAATCAATAAAGCAGATGTTTTTCTGGAACTCTCTTGCTTTTTCTATGATCCAACAGAGGTTGGCAATTTGATCTCTGGTTCCTCTACCTTTTCTAAATTCAGCTTGAACGTCTGGAAGTTCTTGGTTCACGTACTGTTGAAGCCTGGGTTGGAGAATTTTGAATGTTACTTTGCTAGCGGATAAGATGAGTGCAATTGTGTGGTAGTTTGAACATTCTTGGGCATTGCCTTTCTTTGGGATTGGAATGAAAACTGACCTTTTCCAGTCCTGTGGCCACTGCTGAGTTTTCCAAATTTGCTGGCATATTGACTGTAGCACTTTCACAGCATCATCTTTTAGGATTTGAAATAGCTCAACTGGAATTCCATCACCTCCACTAGCTTTGTTTGTAGTGATGCTTCCTAAGGCCCACTTGACTTTGCATTTCAGGACGTCAGGCTCTAGGTGAGTGATCACACCATCTTGGTTATCTGGGTCATTAAGGTCTTCTTTGTATAGTTCTGTGTATTCTTGCCACCTTTTCTTAATATCTTCTGCTTCTGTCAGGCCCATACCATTTCTGTCCTTTATTGAGCCCATCTTTGCATGAAATGTTCCCTTTGGTATCTCTAATTTTCTTGAAGAGATCTCTAGTCTTTCCTATTCTGTTGTTTTCCTCTACTTCTTTGCATTGATCACTAAGGAAGGCTTCCTTATCTCTCCTTGCTGTTCTTTGGAACTCTGCATTCAGATGGGCATATCTTTCCTTTTCTCCTTTGCCTTTAGCTTCTCTCCTCTTCTCAGCTATACTACCAGCCCTTTGTTGCAAAACTTCTACATAAGCTGGCTACTGCCTCGCCCCCTTGGAGGAGTTCTCTCAGGGTTACTATAGAGATGCTGCCTCCTGGGCCTAAGTCCTCAAAACTCCTCCTGATACAACATAACCCCCAACTTTGAGGTTGTGACTCTTTTAGGTCCACATCTTCAGGTTCGTTAGTGTTTTCCTCAGGTGTGTCCGCTCTGCAGCAGGCCCATTTCTGTGGGCTGTGTGTGTCTCCAGTAATCTTTCATGGTGTCAGACACTGTGTGTAGAGAAACAGCAGCTACTGAGGTAAAAATAATCTCCCAGAAACACACGCCCTCCGTGGGCTGTGGGATGGGGTGTGGTCTGTGCCGCCCTGAGGACTGCAGGCTGCCCGGCGTCTCGGCATGGCTGCCGCACCACTGGTCAGCTTGCACTTGACCTCCTGCTCCCCGTGAACTTCGGTCCTGTCCCTGCTTCTCCATCCTGCCCTCGTAGAGTCCTGGGATGGGCGTAGAGTACTGGTGCTCTGGCTGCAAGCACACTTTCCTAGGGATACAACGTCCACCGTCAACTCCTCAGACCTACCTGCAATTCACACCGAGTCGCTCCACAGAGGAGGGTCCTGCCCCAGCCTACTTGTCACGGGCGTCCTCCTGGGAAGATGCCTGAGTCCTTTTGCTGTAAACCTCCTTGCGCTGCAGCTTTGAACCTGTGCACTCACCTGGCTGTGCTAGGGCTTGGCTGCGGCACACGGGGCCTTTGTGCGGCTCCCGGGCTCTAGTTGCAGTCAGTTCCGTTCAGTCGCGTCCGACTCTGTGACCCCATGGATTGCAGCACGCCAGGCCGCCTTGTCCATCACCAACTCCTGGAGTTTGCTCAGACTCATGTCCATTGAGTCAGTGACGCCATCCAATCATCTCATCCTCTGTCATCCCCTTCTCCTGCCTTCAGTCTCTCCAGCATCAGGGTCTTTCCCAGTGAGTCAGCCACATCAGGTGGCCAAAGGATTGGAGCTTCAGGTTCAGCATCAGTCCTTCCAGTTGCATGGGCTTCAATGCCCCGAGGCATGTGGGATCTTAGTTTCCCAACCAGGAATCAAACCCATGTCCCATGCATTGGGAAGCAGATTCTTTACCCCTGGACCACCAGGAAAGCCCCTGTCCTGTGTTTTAGAGCAGGCGAGGAAGAAATGCAGGGCTCATGTCCTGGGTGTGGATGGTTCCCCTCCTGCCACCCCTGCCCCTGGACTGCGCCTCCACAAATAGTGCCCCCTGGCCCCTGCACCTGCCCCCCGAGGTGCAAGGCCCTTGGGGCCCCCTGTTTCCCTCTCCAAAGGCTGGGCTCTGCTCCTCAGTCCAGGCCCCTGGCCTGGTGGTTCCTCCTCCATTCACTCCTGACCCCGCCCCCTGTATCCAGCCCTACCCATGAGCTTTTATTCCAGACATTGTATTTTCTTCCCCTGCAGCCTTGGTCCTTCATCCCCATTTGCTCCAGATCCTGCTGTGGGTAAGGGTGTGATGCCCCTGGGAGAGCGCGGATGTTGTTTCAACCATGCAGGTGGCCCCCGGCGGTCCATGCTGGCTGGGCAGCCTCGTGTCCCCTGTACACACGTGTGTAGGCCTGGGGTCAGCAGGACTGGCCTGAGTGCACAGGAGAATCTGCGGCTCCTCCTCCGGCTCCCCCCCACCCCCAGCTCCTCCTGGATCCTCAGAGCCAAGGAGGACGGGCTTCCCTCAAAGGACTGCATGCTCACGCCAGCCTTCAAGAAGCGCTCACACTCATGGTGACCCCACCCCCGCCTCCACCCTCACCCAGGGCCTCTGTCCAGCACCGGCCACGCCCCACTTCTTCCCTTGGGAGTGCACTGGACAGAACCCAAAGGGAACCCACACAGAACTGAAGACAGATGCTGTGCACTGCTTTGTCCCAGTAACGGCTGCGAGACAGTCCAGGAAGCCCATCTGCAGTCCCTGCTCAAGGCCACAAGTTCCAGGTCACCTGTCATGCTCATCGCAGGTGGCCCGGCTCTGCTGGTGAGGGAGTGACCTTCGAGGAGTGAAGCTAATGACACTGACCTCTGACAGGCCAGACCCCATGATGTGGGTGGCCCTGGATGCCGCAGGAGAGGCCAGCGAGGGAGGTCACCACCCCCCAACCCCAGTGCAGGAGGTCACTGCTTCCCCCCCAGTGCAGGACTCAGGGCCACAGGGAGCCCCTGCTTCTGCTCCCAAGCTCAGAGGACTGGGGTCCAGACCGGCCACACACCCTGAGCCCTGCATTTCTGCTAGCTCTGGAGCGCATGGGGTGCTACCCGCAGAGCTTGGGCAGGACCCACAGTCTTCCGGCAGAAACCCAGGAAGACCCAAGCCCATGGGGCCCCAGGAATCCTGCACCTTCTGGGGCTTCCCTGTGCACGCCGGGGAGTGGGGGCCGGCCTGCAGGGCACCGTGGCCCTCCAGTCACCAGCAGGAACACCAGTGCTGACGTCCTGGATGCCCGCTGGGTGCCCACAGCCAGCACGGGAGGCGTGACGGGTGGAGGCACGAGGCAGCATCTGGCCTCATCTGGTGGAGACCGCGGGTGAGGACGCAGGCCTGAGGCAGCTGGTGCAGCCACGGGAGACGAGACCCGTTGGTGCAAATTGCCGACACCCGGATTATGTGACTGCCACTTACCAAAGGAGTACCTGAAAGACAAGAGGAGAACTGTCACCAAACAGCTTCTAATTTATGCATCGCTTTACCTGCTAAAGAAAGACTGACCCATGTCTCCAAACAGAATGGGCACAAGTCACATTATTGAGCCACAAGGAAGAAGGGCCCTCAGGTGGCAGAGCAGAGCGGAAGCTAGAGGGAGAGCAGAGGTCTGAGTGCAGGTGAGGTGAGGGGAGACCTGCCCTTGTTTACTGAACCTGGGGCACACCTTAGGTGTCACCGACAGGAGGTTCTTCTTATCGGCCCCACCGCAGTCGCACTGCAGGGCTGTGCCCACAGCAGGGGATGAGTAAGTATGTTTGGAAAAGTACGGTAATGCTCTTCACCCCTGAACAACCTGGCGCCAGGCGGGCTGTTACTTCTGCAGTGGAGTGGTTTTTCTTAGAGGTTTGGTGAGAAGCCTGTGTAGACGTGGGCTCACGCAATTCTGATCCCAGTTCAAAGGTCACCTGTACTTGGTTTCACTGCACTGATTTCCTTTAAGCACCGTGAAAATGTCCTACCCCAGAATCTTTCATTTCAAATGACACCCCATTACACTGAGCACAGATGATTAGAAAAGCAGCCCTAAGGGGGAGGACGTGTCAGATACGCCTTCCCTGAGGGAGTTGGGGCCCTGGGGAGCACACACGTGTGTGTGCTCCCAGGAAGGAGCCCCACGATGTAACGTGAGTGGACCCAGGACACTCCTCACACCGTGAATCCTCTCCCCAGGTCAACATGACGCCAGCACGCAGACCCCGGGATAAAGGGCACAACTGTCCGGCTCAGCGAGTGCCCGTGAGTGAGAGGACCAGGCACTGGCCTTGGCTGCACCACGGACAAGCCACACGCCTGCTCGGTGGTGGCAGCCGGACGTGGAGGCCACAGGTGTCCCCATCCGTGTGAAGCACAGACAGGACACGGAGGGTGCCGAGGGTGAGTGGGGACACAGGCTGAGGAAACGTTTTAGAGGTAGATGGTGGCTGTTCTTGCACAAGTTAAATAGTTACACTTTGTGGTACGTAAATAGAGACGCTTTAAGACAAACATTTGTTCAAAGAAGTATTGACACGTGAAAGGACAGGGAGTCTGAGATTTGCAAGCCCCCAGTGAGGGGAGGGCAGGTCCGAGGGACCCCGAGCGCCTGTTTCCTGCACCAGGCATCTTTCCCCGAGAAGGCAGGATGTAGACCCCATCGGCCCGGCAACCAGGCATGCAGTGAGGCCAGGGGCCCTTCCTCACGGAGTTGGGGTGCTCATCCATCCAACCCGAGAGAGGCTGGCTTCCCACAGGGAACACTGCTTGGAGGAGGAAGACAGGAAACGGCTTGAGCTCTCTACTGAGCAGAAGCCTGAGTTTCCACAGTAAACCCTTTACAACAGCCAGTCACACGCTGCCTGATGCAAGAAGTAAGTTCTCCCAATAAGTGACCTTGGTGAGCAGAGGAGAGGAAGGGGCTGACTGTTCGAACCTCACTGAGTAGACACTGCCGCTGTCCCTCAGAACCAGCTGGAGGAGCCTGGGAGCTGACAGGGCAGCTGGCCGGCCCGGCCCCCGGCCACAGCCTGACCACGAGAGCAGCGTCCCTCTGTGGACTCGATGACGGGCCTCTGCTGAGAGCATTAGGAAATGCCTTCTTGTATCTGCTCCTATTCTGAATTTTAACTCTCAAGGCTGCCTGATACAAGATTTTTAAATATAGGTAGTTACATCTAATTACGTGAAAAGCTAAAAGGAATTCATTAGACTTTTACAGCTTTTACTGTATTTTTAACAGCTGGAACTTATGTTAGAAGAGGTGGCCGTTCACAGAACCAGTTTGGGGGATGTCTATTGTTCTGGTTTTTAAAGAAACTCATGTGCACCCTGTTCTAAGAGATTCAGATTTTGCTCCCAAATGGTTTGTGTTAGCGCCTTACCTTCAACTGTCTGTTAGAGACAACAGGGCCGCTGCCACCGAAGGCGGCCCACAGCTCCCTGACCACTCATCTCCACAGGAAGGAAGGCAGAGAACCAAGGTGGGGGGAGTACCCCCGCTTCTGTGTATGCAGCCCTTGGCCTTGAGTCACCCAGAGGCCTTTGCACCAGGTGGCTGGAACACTGAACCAGGTTCCTGGTGATGTTTCACTTTGTAGGAGGGCATCGGGGATAAATATCTTATCTGCTCTCCCCTGGCTGGTGGCGGGGGGCGAGGGGGAGCAGCGTTGAATCTGCATAACTCTTCCACTTCCTGCCTGTTGCTGAGGAGCACTTTTCCACTCAGGAAGCAGGTGGACGGGAATTTCTAATAAAGCAGGTTCTTTCAGGCTGAGCCTGTGAGTGCCCCTGGAGACAGCTGAACAGAAGCAGTGCCGGACGGGAAGGCCAGAGGAGCTAAAGCAGCGGCGTGGCCATGCAGCCAGTGGGTGACAGCCCCTCCTCCCCAAGTTGAGGAACACAGGAACCACCATGGCACAGAAGGCCACGTCCAGCACTGTCGGTGGGAGCAGAGAAGGCCTGTGTCACGTCCGATGACCACGGGCAGTGGGGAGCCACCATTCCCGCAAGGCCTGGGGTGTCCCCATGGGAACAGGGCCCTGCTGCACAGGCATGCGGTGGGGATGGCACTGCGCTGCTGCCCAGACCTCGAAAAACCATAGCATCAAATCCACTTCTCCACATCAAATCCATCTATACCGGGGCCACAGGCAGGAGAGCCTGGACATCTTGGCGTCTCAGGCCAAGATAAAGTTTTCCTCCTCAGCGGCCACGATGCAGGGGTCCCTCTGCACCTCTGTGGCCCTCAGGCACCAGCTCCCAGCCCTTTGAAGTTGATCCTCTGTCCCTTCTGCCAGGGGCGAGTGCCAAGGCGGCTTCCTCTGCAGGAAGGGACCCCCGGAGCACCCAACCTTGCTCCAAGTTTCCAGAGATAATCCTTTCTTCCTTGTGGGGGCTGGGAAGGTGGGGAGAGGGGAAGGCGGCCACAAGCCACCCTTAAGCACAACAAAGAAGCCCTTCAGGATTCCTGCCACGGGCCAAGCACAGATAACAGAACCAGAAACCCAGCCTCTGGGGGAGCTGACACTAACCGAAGAGCCTGGGGCCGAAGGGACAACTTGGGCTTCCTGTGCGTCTGAGCAGGACAGCGCCGGGCCGGTCAGTCCCTGCGAGTCACTTGCATTTTACACAGCAGTAGTCCTTGCACTCTGGCTCTGTATCTCTTCAGTGTCCCTGATCCCCAGGACGCTCAACTCCCCCCATCGCACAGTCCTCCAGCACAGGAGGCGGGCAACGCGGTCTCAGGTGCGGCCGTGACACTCCCAACAGAATCAAAGTCACTCCCGAAGCAGGAGGCTCCTGGGTTTGGGCTGAATGCGACCAGCAGTGCCCCCACAGCCTAAGAAAAAGGGTGGTCTTTTCTGAACTCATGTAAGAAGACAGTTTGCTCACTCGCTCCTGCTGCCAGGAGGCCTTTAGGCTCAGCGTAACGCCCCTGAGGCCCCAAGTGCCTGCCTCCCTGGTGCCCCGTGCGCCCTCTTACCAGATCTGTCCCACGTTGACCAGGGACATGTAGAGGACCCAGAGCGCAGCCATGAGGACCATATTGGCGCAGCCGGAGACCAGGATGAACGAGGAGATGCCCAGCCCGAGGAGGGCCAGGGCGTCCAGGTTGGCATCCATCTGAGACCAGTCCAGCAGCCAGAGCACGGTGGGGGCGTAGCTCAGGGCGTCCCAGCTGACGCGCCCTCCGAAGTGCCGCTGCACGCTTTGTAGGTACAGCCTGCAGGGCAGCAGTCCCCTGTCTCCGATCAGCTGCTTGTTCTGATGGAAGGCCACCAAGAATGCCACAACTGGAAGGGAGAAAAGAGAGAGCAGTGTGAGCAGGAGCCCAGCCGTCTGCGGACACTTCCCGGACGTGCGGGGCTCGGCCACGGGAGGAGACTGGGCAGGGTCTGAGCAGGGGTTTGGAATCAAAGTGTGGACTCGAGGGGTCTGAGTGTTTCACAAGTCTCTGGGGAGAAAGTAGAAGATCTGACCTGGAAAAGTCACAGGGCACAGGTATATGTACACATACCTGTGTGTGCTGCACCTGCTTATACACGATGTATGTGTGCATATACAACACACACGCATCTATGTGAAATATGCGACTGGCTGCATAAAACGGTTAGGTAACCATCCCAGAATGAACTTCGCCTAAAGAAAATTTACAATAAAACACTTATGTCAGAAACGTAGAAAGGCGTCAAATCTAAACTTCTACTCTAAGAAATCAGAAAAAAGAGCAGATTACATGTAAAACAAGCATCAGAAAAGACATTTTTAAAAAGAGGTGACATCAATGAAATTGGGAACAGGAAAAGGAAAAACCAAAAGTTGGTTCTTTGATAAGATGAATATAATTGATAGAACTCTAATCAGAATAACCAAGAAAAGGAGAGAAGACAGCAATACCAGGGATGAGAAAAGGGACACTGCTAGAGATTTCACAGACATAAAAAGATAAAACAGTAATACTACAAATCTAAGATCATAAATTTGACAACTTAGATCAAACAGACCAATTACTTGAAATACATAAACTACCAAAACTCACAAAAGGAGAAATAAAGATAATACACCACAACCAACCAATTTCATCTCAGAAATGCAAGGCTGGTTCAACTCTCAAAGGGCAACCAATGTAATCACCATACTAACAAACTAAATAAGAAAACCATATGATAGTATCAACAGACACACAAAAAAAGTACATGAAGGAATTTATTCATTCATGATAAAAATTTTTTTTTAGCAAACTAGGAATAGAAGGGTACTTCATTAATCTGTAAATGGTGGCTACAAAATACCTACACCCAAGTTCATACTTTGAGATTAATGGCAATACTTTTCCCCAAAGCCTTGAATCAAAGCAAGACTATCTCTTCTCTAATTACTCCTATTAACACTGCATAGGAAATTCTAGCTAGGACGATGAGGCAAGTATAAAAAATAAGAGTTATATAGATTAGAAAGGAAGGAATGAAACTATTTCTATTAATAGACTGCCTCTGTAAAAAATTCCCAAAAATCAACCAAAATTGAAAAGAAGAAAAAAGAGCCCTCATAGCACTAATAAGTGAGTTTATGAAAGTCACAGAATACAAGATCGACAAACAAAAGTCAACTGTATTACTATATATCAACAATGAACTATTATAATCTGAATTTTTAAAAAATTACAACAGCCACCAAACACAGTGTCTAGACTAAAAACACTGACAAAATATACACAGAATCTGTATGTGGAAAACTACAAAACATGATGAAAGAAATCGAAGGAGATCGAAATAAATATAAAGATTCACTGCGTTCATGAATTGGAAGAGTCAGCATTATTAAAAAGTCATTTCTCCCCAATTTGATCTACAGATTCAATGCAATCTCAATCAAAGCATCCAGTAAACTTTTCCATAGACACTGACAAACTGATCCTAAAATGTGTATGTAAAAGCAAAGGAACTAGAATAGCCAAAATAATTCTGATAATGAGCAAAGTTTGAGGACTTATTTTACTCAACTTCAAGACTTACTACAGAGCTACGGTCATCAAGACAGTGTGGTATTAGCCAAAGTATAGACACATAAACCAATGGAAGAGAGTACAGAACCCAGAAGTAGACCTACACAAAGACAGTCAACTGACTTTTGACAAGGATGCAAAGGCAGTTTAATGGAGAAAGACAGTCTTTCCAACAGGTGGTGCTGGAATAACTGGCCATCATATGCAAAAAAAAAAAAAAAAATGAACCTTGACATATAACTCACATCTTATACAAAAATTTATTCAAAAAGGACCAGAGACCTAAGTGTAAGACATAATAGTATAGAACTTCCAAAAGAAAATGTAGAAGAAAATGGATGTGACTTGGGTTCGGTGATGAGTTTTAGATAGAACAATCAAACCATGATCCATGAAAGAAAAAACCAGTAAACTCTACCAAATGAGAAACTTTTGCTCTGTAAAAGATATTTTTAAGAGAATGAAAAGACAAGTCGCAGATTGGGAAACATACCAGTAGCTCACATATCTGATGAAAGACTTGCATCCAGAATACTCAAAGTGCCATTAAAACTCAACAAGAAAACAGATGACCCAGGTTTTAGAAGGGCAAAAGATCTGAGCAGACGCTAAAAGTCATCTGCTTCACACAGAGGATCCACAGATGGCAAATAAACACATGAAAAGATGCTCAATATCATTTGTTGCTGGGGAAAGGCCAATTAAAACCACAATGCAATATCATCACACACCTATCATAACAGCCAAAATCCGAGAAACTGAAAATACCAAATGCTCCAGAGGATTCAGAACAAGGGGAACTCTCATTCCCTGCTGGTGGGACACACACGGTATGGTCACTCTAGAGGACAGTTTGGCAGCTTCTCATAAAGTTAAACAGATTTACCATAGAACCCAGCAATTATACTCCTAGGTATTCACCCAAGTGAACTGAAAACTCAGATTTACACAAAAGCCTACATGTCCATAATTGCTAAAACTGGAAACAACATAGATGTTCCTCAGTGTTGGAATAGGTAAACAAACTGTGGTGCGTTCATAAAACGGGTTGACATCCAGAGGGAACATCAATGGAATGTTGATTCACTCAACAGCATGGAAGGACCTCCAGGCCGTGTGCTGAGTAAAGGAAGCAGACCCAAAGGCTCCTGGGAAAGGTGGGCCCCGGGGCCGAACACAGCCAGGGCGCGCCAGGTGCGGGTATGGGGAGCAGTTGGTAATGCGCCCCGGGGACTCTGAAGGGATGGCACTGTTCTGTCCAGTCCTGGGGTGATGGACGACTATGTATCTGTCAAAACCCATAAAACTGTACATCACAAAATAGGAACCTTATCTAAACTATCAAAACAACCTAGCCAGGACTCCAGGGGATGCCGGGCTAGAGTGCAGACCAGGACACGTGAGCGCAACTCTGCTGCTAACGTACAACACGGCCACGCGGTGTGGAAGGCAGGAACGAGGGCTGGCCTAATTAACTTTGGGAATTGTTCTGAGTAAAACTGTGAAATGTAAGGTCAAAGACAAAGGGCTCCGCAGAGAAACACCAGAGTCTAAGTGGGTAGGCTCAGACGTGAGACTCCTGCCCTCATTCTGGATGAATTCCTCTGGCCGCCCCCAGGCTGCAGACTCCAGGCCCGTGTCTGTGCAGACACCCCGATAGGCCCCATATGCACCCCGTGGGGACCACCAACCTGCTGCAACCCCCCCCCCAGCTCAGGCCAGAGCCTGAAGCTAAACAAGGATCCAGTGGAGAAGCTGAGCTACTCCCTGGCCCCAAGAGGGCTCTCCCCAGACCCACAGCCTGTCCAGTCACTGGAGGACCCCAGACGAGCCCAGCCTGAGGGGCACCCACCAAACACAGGGCCAGGCCTGCTCAGAATGTCAAGGTCACGAAGAGCGGGGAAGCCCAGAGATGCTGCAGCCCCGAGGGGACAGAGGAACTGTGATGGTGTCAAGGTGTGGGGACCCGACGGGAAGGGGCGTCGGGGGGAGGCTGGGTCGAGGCCGTGGCTTGGTCGCCCATGTTTCCAGCGTGAGTGTGACAGATGCCACGAGAACGAGCAGACGTCTTGAGAAGCCGCCAGGGGCTCGGGGTCTGGCAACCTGCTTTGTGGCGACAGCTTTTCTGTAAATGTGAGGCTTCCCCACACCTGAGGTATGGACGCCGTCCTGGCTTGTGAGGAGCTCTGGCCCCTGTGTGGGCACGTGTGGTGGTCACGGACAGCTCCGCGGGTCCCAGCCTAGTCCTTGTGCCCCAGGCTGCAGCAGCTGGACGAGGAGAAGAGTGAGCTGAGGTCCTGCACGCCTGGCCTGAAGGCCAATATCGAGCGCCTGGAGGAGGTGAGCTGCCCCCCAGCTCCACAAGGGCTAACTGTGGACCACTGGGACCTGAGACAGGGCTGCCAAGATGGGGGAGCCGCCAGGTCGGTAACGGGCCTGTGGGGGGCATGGCTGGCCACGGGGTGTACCTGCCAGCAGGAGCAGACTGGTGACCTGGGAGCCAGGACAGGCGGAGCCTGGCCCTCCCTTTGCTAGAAGGTGTGAGGCGCTGCCCAGTTCCTGGGGTCCTTGGGCCTGGAGAGTCACGCCTAGATTAGGGGCCTCGCGGGTGGGCAGTCTCTGACCTGAGTGTCACACCCAGGGGCTGGGGTGCCGAGTCCGGGGGGTCGGGGGGGGGGAGGACACAGTTGGAAAAGCATCTTGTGGTGGCACAGAGCAATGACAGAGACTGAAAAAACTCAAGGGAAGTTTATGGAGCAGGAGCCGCTCCCAGAAGACAGAGGTCAGAGGTGTTAAACACCGTCCCGCTGCAGGAGCTCCCAGGAGATGCACAGATAGGCAAGATAACGGCATTAAGCACCCCGTCGGGTGTGCAGAGGGTGAGGAAGCTTAAGGCCCATCACTCAGTCTTCTGGTGGGTTACACTCAACATCAGGTGGAAGGTGTGGACCCGATGGCCTTGTGGGAAGTTCCTGGGACTTAAGAGATGCTGAAGTTGCTGGCAGTCCCCAGGAGACCTGCAGCCTCCAGAAGAGACTAACCCAGGGTGCTGCCTACTTGCCAGCCGTCTCAACCAGGGACCCACATTGCTGAAGATGGTAAACTGGTTCCTTAGGACGGCTGACAAACTCCAACCCTACTCCATAGTGAGAAAAGGTAGGTGGAGAAAAACTCATGTGTCAAAGCAACTCACTCTGCGCTCAGCGCCAGGCTTAAACTATCTGCCTGACCCAGCGGTTCAGGACGGTTTCCTTCTGAACTGAACTGAGGGTCCTCGCGGAGATCAAAGCCAGCCAGGCTCCCTGGAGGCAGAACTGGGTCTATAAGCTGCGCTCTCTGCCCGAGGAGCCAGCGGGCTTTTCCCACTGTTAACGGCGCCGGTTTAAAGGTCTATTAAAGCCTCGCAGATTAACATTGTCTTGACTTCATCTTTCCCTAAGTGACAGCTCAAACGTTTAGAATGCCTGTTTAATCCCGTGGAGGATACAGCATAGCAGCAAGAACAATTTTTTACAGTAACTTAGAGCAGTCGAGAACAGATGAGAGTCGTGGCTGAGTTCCCGCCGCCCTCGGACCGGGGCCCCGGGTGCCCACTCCGGGTTGGCAGAAGGTCGCCGGGCAGAGAGCGGCGCGCGCGCCCCCTTCGAAGGCGTGTGCGGAAGCAACTCGGAAATGACGCGGGGACGCCGGGTGCCCAGCGCCCTCCGGACCTGCTGGGACCGGGCTGCCCACGGGCCCGGGGCACTCTGCCGGTGGCCGCCCCCAGCCCCGCCGGCCCCGCGCTGCCACGTTCGTTCGCAAAGCTCAGTTTGGCGTCGGGCGCCACTGCTGGTCTCGGGGGTTTGCGCCCCTCCACGCGTTGGGGCCGGGCGGGGCGCACACACACGCTGGTGGTCTCCGGGCGCCCAGCCGTACTCTGGGGGGCGGCCCGGTGGGCGAGGCCGGCGTGGGGCGCGCGGCTCTCCACGTGCTCACGCCTGGCTCGGGCCGCGCCCCGCAGGTGAGCCCGCACTTACTGCCCCGGTACCAAAGCTGCGGGGCCGCAGTCACCGCCTCACCGGCTCTGGTCCGCGCGGGATCGGCGGGGGGACCCCGGGGCTCGGCCGCGAACACGCCTTGGGGGCGCCCTGGGCGTGGCGGACGGGGCGCGCGCGGAGGGGCCACACTAGGGGCCTGGCCCCGTGGACTCACAATAAACGAAAGCGAGGGCCCTCAGGAGCACGATCCTTGTCAGCCAGAAAGTGCCCACGCGGAGGCGGGCTGGGCGGCCCTTGAGGTCGCGCTCCTGCCCCGGCGGAGCCTCGGGCTCCGGGTCCCCAGCCCCGGCCTTGCGTCTCCTCAGTGACTCCCCAGGCGCCGCCATCGCTGGGCCAGCATGGCGCATGCGCGGGGGCGCCGCGAGCCCCGCCCCGCCGCGAGGCCCCGCCCACACATGAGGCCAGGCCCGCCGGCCCCGGGCGAGCGCCTGGCCGGTTGCCGCGCACCGCCCCCCAGGCCCAGCAGCGAGAGCGCGTGGGAGCCTGGAGGGCCGCGCCCCGCCCCCCGCCCTTTCATTCACTGCCTCGGCCACTCCCCTGCCTAGGCTCCCGCCCTCCGGGACCCTCACGGTAGAGAGGGCGGAAAGGCACTTCAGAAGCAAATGCAACGTGAAAGAGGTGATTGGAAAGCACAAATCTTATCGCAGACCTGGTCCGCGTCCACAGTGGCTGGGATGTGGGCAACGGAGGCCGCCGGTGGGTCCTACGCTCCCTCCGCGGGCTCTGGCAGTGTGCGGACGGCTGGGGCAGCCGCTTCGCCCCAGGGCTCCGAAGGTGTGTACGGGTACCGCACAGGCGTCTCCTGCCCAGCGCTCCATCTCTGCTGTCTGAGAAGGGCGCTGCGGGGACGCTGACACAACTAGTGAGGGACAGTGTGGGCTGCGGATCGCCCTAAATCTCAGACCCTCCAGCTTCCTTGTCCTTCCCCCGCCCCCCAAGCCCACAGCGTCTCTGCAGTGGACAGCAAAGCCCACTTAGACAGTCAGCGCTCCCACTGGCCCTCCAGCCACAGGAGACAGTGGTGGGCTGAGAATTCAGAGGAAGGAAGAACTTACTGACCAATGAATGACCCAAGCGTCACCCCAGTGAGGACACCAGCAATGCTACCTTCTGAGGACATAGGAGAGGTGCCTCTCAGCAGGTGGAGTTGCAGGCATTCCTCAAAGCAAAGAAGAGGTGTGCGAAAGGGCAGGCATAGAGCCTTTGGGGTTACTGAGTAAACTGTGGAGCACCTGAAAGGAAATGATTGAGACAGGTGTGGGTTTTTCTTATTCATTTGTTAGAGCTCTTTACGTATTAAAGATCCTCTTTAGGGCTTCCCTGGTGGCCCAGATGGTAAAGAATCTGCCTGCAATGCAGGAGGCTGGGTTTGATCCCTGGGTTGGAAAGATGCTCTTGAGAAGAGAATGGCAACCCACCCCAGCATTCTTGCCTGGAGAATTCCATGGACAGAGGAACTTAGTAGGCTACAGTCCATGGGGTCACAAAGAGTCAAACACAACTTAGTGACTAATACACACACACACACATATAAAGTATAACACACATATTGCTTGAGATTTTATTTTAGACTACCTTTCCATTCCAAAGTGGAAGTAGAACAGTGTCCTCAATTTATAAACAGATCAAACTCCGTGAGGTACAGCTCTCATTGTAACTAATTATTCTGAGCGTACGCAGCAGTTTTGTGTTGCTCACTGAGAATCCAAAGGTAAATATGAAACGGGTCTTGATCTTGAAAGAATTCACAGTCTAGTGGGGGAGGGACAACCACCTAGTCATACCATGTGAAATGCGCCCCCAGACACATGCCCAGACGAGTGTGTGGTAAATTTTGTTAAGAAAGATCCTCTTCTTCTATGTATGTTACAAATGCTCATTCTGGGTTTTTTTGTCTTGTTCCTAGTGTTTGGTATGGTATCAACAGTTATGTGGTCAAATGACCAGTTTTTCTGGCTTGTTTAATTCTATCTTCACCACCCGTCATGTGGACTCCATGAGGCGAGGGGCTGCCTCTAAACAGAGGCTCTCCCAGATAGGCTTGATCAGCAACTTCTGGACCCCCCGGCCCAGCCTCCACTGTTAGAGTTGATAGCATTTTGAGCGACTGAACTGAACTGGGCTTCCCTGGTGGCTCAATGATAAAGAATCCACCTGCAATGTAGGAGACTTGGGTTCAATCCCTGGGTTGGGAAGATGTCCTGGAGAATTCCATGGACAGAGGAGCTACAGCCCATGGAGTCGCAAAGAGTTGGACATGACTGAATTGACTGAGCATCCATACACACGTGCCTCTTAGAGTGTGTGTTTTTCTTTTAAAAGGCTCCCTTTTCTTTTCCATGGAAAGCCCTCCCTTCAGACCTCGTCTGTAGAGTAGTACCTCTAAGAGGTGCAATCACCCACAACGTGGAGAGCCCCCAGCAGGGAAGCGTGTGCCTGAGGACCTGGTCAGGCCTTGCTTCCAGGTCCTCCCACAGGAACCCACACGCCTCACTACCCCCATCCCGCCTTGTCACCCCACCCCAGTCGGCGATGAGCCCACGCAGCCATCTGAGGAGAGTGGGGGAGAGGCCGGCCCCCGGCCCAAGCCTGCTCGAGCCTCCCGGGGTCCTCACCAAGTGCTCGGAGCTGTGGGAGCAGCGCAGGAGCCGGGGGCGAGGAGGCCCGCCCTGCGGTCAGGTGGGACCCCAGGCGCTGCCTTTCAGGTGGGGACGCAGCACAAAGGGCCCTTTGTCCTCAGCTTCCCCTGGCCGGCGCTGCATTGTTCCCCCGAGAAGTGCACAATGGGACATTGTGCAGAGCAGAAAAGGGCCCCTTGTCCAGCCTCCAGCTCCGCGGCTCTGGGCTCCCTCCTCGGGTCTGCCCAGGGTGGGCGAGGCCACCAGAGAGGTCTGCTTGGAGCTCATGTTCTCATGTCCCCTCCAGGGTCCTCCTTCCTGAGCTGACCACAGAGGTCCAGTCCATCTGAGAGTCTAGAACCTCCATGGGAATGAACACTGTCGAGCAGGACCTGGCCATAGAAAGGCCAGCCAGAGACTCAAGTTCTTGCCTGTTTCAACCTGAACTTAATAAAATGTGCACTGGTGTATTATTCAGCCATTAAAAAAAAGAGATAAGTATTGATGTATGTACAACATAGATGAACCCTGAAAACGTGTGCAGTGAGAGAATTCAGACACATAAAGCCACATATTATATGAGTCCATTTATATGAAATGTCCAGAGTAAGTCTACCCACAGACAGTTCCCAGGGAGTGGGGTGGGGGGTGAGACTGCTCACAGGGGCAGAGTTTCCTCGTGGGATGAGGGAAACATTCTATAGAGGTTGTGCAGAACAAGGCGAGTGTACGAAATGCTACTGAATTGTACGCCTAAAAATACTTACTTCTACGATATGTGGGTTTCACCAAAATAAAAAAAAAATCTAGTCCTAGTTTCAGAATCACCTAAAAAGGTGATTTACCTGTCAGAATACGTCTTGTCATTTATACTAAACTTACATCTTGATCTATATTGTTGTTGTTGAGTCACTCAGTCATGTCCGACTCTTTGTGACCCCATGGACTGTAGCACACCAGGCCTCCCTATCCATCACCAACTCCCACAGCTTGCTCAAACTCATGCCCATTGAGTCGGTGATGCCATTCAACCATCTCATCCTCTGTTGTCCCCTTCTCATCCTGCTTTCAATCTTTCCCAGCATCAGGGTCTTTTCCAATGAGCTGGCTCTTCACATCAGGTGGCCAAAGTACTGGGAGTACCTAACAGGTGTAAAATAATATTAGATATTATTGTGCTCCACGAGGGTGACCCACTCAGAAACAAACCTTTTTCTGCAACCCTGAGCCATAGGGCTGCGGGCCTGGTGCTGGACGGGGCTCTGAGGTGCCTTCTCTGGCTCCCCAGCCCGCACCTGCATGAGCATCAACAGCTGCCGCTCGCCAATGCCAGGGCCTGGAGAGGCTCCTGAACCCACATTTTCAAGCAAATAACTGTATGAAAATAAGTCAAAAAGATACGAGAGAGGCCAGAGGTCCTGAGAAGAGGCCTGACTGCCCTATGGGCTGGTTGTAGGAAGACCCAGAGCCGACCCCACCTGGACAGAACCAGAAAGGGCCCAGAAAGAAGGGGAGGAGAGAATGGCGGCCCCCTGAGAAGAGCCATCAGCTCAAGATAAGCTGGGGTCTCGGGAACCCTGGGGTGGGCCCGGAGCCGGGGCGCACGGCTCACGGCTGGCAGCGCTCCTAGCAGCTGCGGGGTGGCTCCACGGAGGACGGGCCACATCGGCACCTCGTCCAGCTGTCCCCAGGCACCCGGGCTGCTCAGGGCAACTGTCCCCGACGTGCCTTTGCAGCTGTCTCTGGCACCCACAAGAACCCAGCTTGCGCCCGAATCTAATCGTGCACCCTTCATTTACCCCAATTTTTCATGTCTTGACATCTGCTGATGGGAGGGGCAGGACCCGCTGGCACTAACATCTGTCACTGTCTTCTGGAGGTGGTCAGTGTGCGCCAGCCCCACTCTGTCCAGGGGCCAAAAGCCCCTGGTGAGGCTGGCAGGTGCGGGAGGGGGTGGGCGAGCAGGTGCGGGCCATTTGTGGTTGTTCTGGAACGGTGACTCACGGGCGGCTGTTCTGCTTGGCTCACCGTCTCCTGTCCCCGCATCTTGGGCAGTCTACTCTGCACCCCCGGAGAAGCCCAGCCCCGTGCGGCCCTGCAGGGCGGTAGGACATGACTATTGCCAGACAGAACGGGCAGAAAGCTACCCTCTCTGGCTGTACAGCCCTAGGGGGAAAAGAACAGACAGTTAAGCTTTTCTCATGGAATCACATTCTGAACGGGAAAAAGTCTTGTAAACCTCCAAGGTCACAATCAGGAGCCCCCATAGGTGAATCTGGCCCATGGGACCATATTGGTTACCAAACCCCATGGTAATGCCACGTAACAGACAGCCTCAAAGCCACAGGTCGCTGTTGGTGGGCAGTGCTCCCGAGCCAGCCTGGTGCAGGTGCCTCTGTGGTCAGCTGAGGCCTGGGTGGTGGCAGGTCCCGGGCCGGGCCTTTGGGCAGGAGGGCCTCTCTCACCCCTACCACGCATGACAGCCTCGCCCACAGCAGCTTCTACACCTGCCTCCCTGCTTGGCTCCTCAAGGGACCTGCCTCCAGGACCCCTGATGTGGCCCAGACCTCGGGGTGCTGAGGGATGGGTCGGGGGACCTGTGTCCAGGACGAGCCCGAGCATGGTCGTGCCTTCCTGTGACTCTCGCCCAGCGGTGACAGCAGAGTCTGCACTTCCAGAAGGGGCGGGCAGCATTGCTGTCACGGGCTCTTGTGCAGGACGTCCAGTGGACCTGCCCACAGGAGACGTGCCCGGAAAGCAGCCAGCTTCCTGTGATGGAGTTCACAGGGAGGACGCAAGACATGTGGGGTGTTGTCCGCGGCACGCCCAGCATCCTATGGAGCAGGGTCACTCCCGCAGGTGGCGGGCCCCCTGCTGCCCAGAGTAATGCCAGAACTCGCCCGAGCTAGAGGTCAGAGGATGGCATCAGGACCCGCGGCTGGGAGCACCCTCCTTGAAGGGACCCCCAACGCCCCCCGGGGGAGCCCCACAGCCCCCCAGGGCAGGAGGCCGGGTGGGGATGAGCCTGCAGCTCCCGTTCACAGGCCGGCTGGGACATCTCCAGCCACACCTCCTGGAATGCTTCACAGGCCAAGCCTCTGCAGGGCTGACCCCACGAGCATCACCCGCTGTCCCAGCACCGACGCAGGTCTGGCCTGGAAACCCCAGAAGTGTTTGTAGAACGAGCGACAAAACACATCACACTCACCCCTGATCTAAACTCACAGACCTGCTCAGTGGCCACGGGTGCTCTCTGTTTCTCGACAACAGAGAGTGTTGAAAGCTGTCGGAGATTGCCTCTAACCTCTCGGGTTGATCCTCCAGCGGACGCCCAGGGGTTCCATGGTCAAGAGCCTTCGGAGTCGGTGCATCCAGGCCCCTTGGTGCTCAGCTCCACACAGCCTGCGCAGGGCCCAGTGTCCAGGGGCTTCGGAGAGGGAGCAGCGGCCCAACTGTTAGGAGGCTGCGATCTATTGGCCCCGGACCCCCAGCTACCTCTGATGACCAGCTGGTGACCTGCTCACACCTGGCCAGGGAGCCTATTCCTTCTCAAGTTGATACCAGGTGACTGGGCGGTGACCACCAGTGTGAGCGGCAAAGCTGGCCCCCATCTCTTAGTCCTGGGGCCCCGGGCACAGGAGCAGGTGGCTGCCACTCGTATCCTGCATGCGTTCCACCAGGAAGCGGGCGAGCCGGCTGCTGCCCCTGCAGCTGTCCTGCCAGGCCCGGAGGCCCCGGGGGCTCTGCCCCAGTCTGGCACCCCAGGGGCAAGGCTCTGCCTCGCCCGCGTCTGAGCACCTCCCACCTCCCTGCAGGAGAACCACATCTCCCCAGAGAGCACCGTGGTTAAACCCCCTTCACCGTGCTCAGAAAAACAAACACCTGAGTGAAAATCTGTGACAGTGTGTGCTTTAACTTGCCTTGGACACTGGTGGGTCTGTGGAAACTTCCAGAGGTGTCCAGGGCCCGGCCAGCCGGAGCCCCTTACTAGAAAAGGGGATTTTCTTTGTGACGCGTCTACTTCCAGCCCCACTGGCCAACCCTAGGCTCACCCGACACAGGTTTGTGCTGAGCGCTTCAACTTGGACAGAGTGCGTGCTCTGTCGCTCAGTCAGGTTCGACACTGTGACCCCATGGACTGTAGCCCGCCAGGCTCCTCTGCCCATGGGATTTTCCAGGCAAGAATACTGGAGTGGGTTGCCAGTTCCTTCTCCAGGGGGTCTTCCCAACCCAGGGATCAAACCAGCATCTCCTGGGTTACCTGCATTGGCAGGAAGATTCTTTACCCACTGAAGCACCTGGGAAGCCCCAACTTGGACAAGTGAGTGAGTGAAAGTCACTTAGTCTTGCCCGACTCTTTGTGACCCCATGGCCTATACACTCCACAGAACTGTCCAGGCCAGAATACTGGAGTATTCCTTTTCCTTCTCCAGGGGATCTTCCCAAGCCAGGGATCAAACCCAGGTCTCCCGCATTGCAGGTGGATTCTTTATCAGCTGAGCCACAAAGGAAGCCCAACTTGGACAAGAGGCCTCATTAAATCAGAAAGTCAAGCTTGGAGGGAAAAGCACAGCTCTTGGCAGCCTATTTAGGCTCAGAAACCTGGTTTTCTGCAGTCAGTTTCAACACCCTGGTCCCCTCCTGCAGATGGACTGAGGATGTCCCTCCAGTCCCACCGCTGGGGTCCCAGGGCAAGGGCCCAGAATGGGACTGGGGTCCAGAGATCCAGGAGTCCAGTGGCATGCAGAGCCCTTCTGCAGGGACAGGGAGTGGATTTACCGGCCAACGGGAGGGGCCGTCCAGAGGCAGGCAGAGCCCAATGCCTCCTCGGCACCCAGTTACTCCGGGAAAGATGCTGCTGGCCCCTGGCCGGACCCCCTGGGGCTCCCTCTACCCCAGGGACCCCGCCTGAAGGTGGCTCTGGCAGCGGAATCACCCTCTTCCCGCCGTCAGAGACCTAACGGCTGCGGGTGGAGCCAGCCCCAAGCCTGCTGGCTGGAGGGAGATGGACGGGCACAGCCGGAGGCTCGGGGACCCCGGGTGGGGGGGGTGAGCGGAGGCGGAGCAGAGACTGCAGCTGTCCCGACACACCTGTGCACGCATCTCACCGGGCAGACACTGGGCACGGGGGCCCATCTCCTTGGGTTGAGCATCGTCCCTCCCCAAAGAAGAACGGCCACAGCCCGGGGGGTCCCACCGGCAGCCTGCTGGCATGCCCAGGTGGTGTGGGTTTATTCATCAGGAGGCCGTGGAGCTGGTGACAAGGCGCAGAGGGATAGCCTGGACTGGGCCCTGTGCCTGGAGGCCGGGAGGCACCTGAGGAGGTGCCCACCGGGCACAGCGGCTGCTCAGGGCCAGTGCCTGCCACGGACACCCCAAACACCCTGCCCGATGGGAGGATCCAGGTGCGACCTTCTAGAGTCCTCCACCCAGAGCGACGAGGGCCACTACTGCCTGCCCCGGGGGGACGCCGGTCCAACCAGTTTCCACCCAGACCAGAACTTCCACAGCAGCTGGCAATGATGCCGGGGAGGGGCGCTGAGCAAAAGGCTCGGCCCAGAGCCCTGAGGGTCTGTCCCCTGGGTTCTGTCCCTGGGGCTGCTGGAGCCCTGGGGCGCCTGTCTTCTCTCTCTGGGACCTGGTGGGCCAGGATGAGGCTGCCTCCATGGGGCCTCTGCTCAGAGCTACCCCCCCATCTCTGGCCTGGACGTTTGGTGTCTGCAGACCGGCCAGTAATTAAAAGTACCAATTAATCCCTGAGGTTCAGCTGGGGTTCCCAGGATGTCATGCCAACCGCCTCGGGCCTCTTGCCAAGAGGCCCAGGCCGGGGCTGCGGACACACAGAGGACACACGGCCGCTAGGGCTCAGGGGCCCACGTGGCCGGCCCCCCAAGGCCAACTACAGACAAGGCTTCCCTGACCGACGGCGAGGAGAGCCAGAGAGGGGATGGGCGGGGTGCCCTTCTCTGCAGTGGCCTGGGGCCCTCAGCAGCCCGTTCAGACAGGGACTTCCCAAGCGGGTCGGGCAGCCACGGTGGGTGGGCTAGGGGGGGTCTCTGCACCCAGAAGGGGTAGCCCTGCAGCTCTCTAGCCCTCCGCTGGCGGGCCTCATAGGCACGGGGGTGCCTGGCAGCCCACACCCCCTTCTCTGCAGGGCCCTGAAGCCTCTGCCAGGGGCTGCAGGCCTGGAAACCTTGCTTACATCAGCGTTCCCAGGCTGATGGTTGAGGGTCAGGGTCCTGCTCCAAACCTGGCCCATCGGATCATCTCCTTGAAATGACAGAGACCACTCCGTAAAGGTGCAGCGTGTGGACTGGGGTGGGCGGGACAGGAAGGAAGAGCTAAGAGAAAGGGGGGCCAGGAGGGGAACTGGGAGCCGCCCCCACCTTGCCAGCAGTGCTTTTTGCTGCCCCGGGGCCTTGGCACATGCTCCGTGCCCCCTCCCCACCATGCTCTTTCCTCTCTGATTGGTCAGAAGCTTCAGGCCTCAACTTGTCACCTCCTCAGAGCCGCCTTCCTGGACCACCCGCCCATACCCACGCCCACGCCCACCCATGGTGAGTTCTCACAGCTTGGTGTGTTGGCCCTCCTCAGATGCCAGCACCTTCTGGGCTGGGACTGTGTTGCTCAGAAAGGCCGCCGCACACAGCGGGCGCCTCATCAGTACAGGAACCAGCTGTGGCCCCGCCTCCTCTGCAGGCTGGGGCCACTCAGGGGCTGCCTGGCAGCTCAGGAGACGAACCCAGGTCAGCACCCAAGGGTGGGGCTGGAGCGCACCTGGAGAATTGTACAGCCTTCATGCCAGCCAGGGGGCTTTGGGGGCACTTCTGGGCATCAGCAGCCGGGACGAGCCATGCCCTGGCAGGGGTCTGCCCCCCCCCTCGTGGGGAACAGTGGCCTGCACATACGTGACAAGCTGCCCACAGCACTGTGTCAGCCCTGGCCATTGCAGCCCAGGGCGCCCAGTGTGGTCACACGCCACACACTGTGACCTGGATCAGGCGCTGGGCTCCTCTAGCTCAGCCTCTTTTCCTCCAGGGGTCCCAGCGGTCACCCGTCTGCGGCGCCCCTCCACGGGTCAGTGGGAACAGGGAGAGGCCGCCCTGCCCATGTGCCCAACACAGCCTGGGCTCCATTCTCCTCTTCATGGAAACAGACCTGGTGCCCAAGGGCACATCCGGTTCTGGGGGGTGGGATCCAGTCCACAGGGCAGGTCTGTCATCCCCGCCGCCTTCCCCCCGCATCAACACCGCATCTACAGGATGCCTGGGTCCCTGTGGGCCAGAAGTCCAGCAGCTGCCCCTGGGCACCCCCCCCCCTCCACCTTGGGCCTTTGGCTGTAGGGTGGGGTCCCAAGGGGAGGGCAGGGCCTCAGGAGGGAAGCCACCACACCGAGCGGACTGTGACCCTGCGGAGACGGGCAGGTAACGGGAGGGGAGGCGCGGGGACAGGCCCCTCTGGAGGCCGGCACTCCCTCCACCGTAGGGGCCTTCTCCAGCGTCCTTAGAGCTAGGCGCCTCAGGGTGCTTTCCTGGGAGACTGGAGGTCAGGGTCACTGACCCGGGGCAAGTGGGGCAGCCCATCCCTGACCCAGAGGTGGTGGGTACCTGCCTCTGGGTCCTGGGGCGGGTAGCTCCAGATGTGAGGCTATGGGGTCCCGGCAGCCCCCGGAGTCCGCTTGGCGTCCGCCTTGAAACTGGGCCTTCTCCAAGGCAGAGTGTGCAGAATCCTCATTTCTAATAGGGTCACAGCCCAGGTGCTCGGGCTCTGTGGGTGGGAGGGGGGAGGGACCGGGTGCTGGGGGCACCAGGCTGAGGAGGAGAGGCTCTCCCTGCAAGGTCAGAGGCTCAGTGGCAGCGCTCAAGTTGGTAAAAGCATCATCGACTTTAAATTTGGAGTTAACCGACCAGCCCCTTCTACTTCTTAGGTTGCACCCCTGCTAGTCCCGAACCGGAGGTGCGTGGTTGGGGACTGGGCACCCTTGCCTTGGGTCACTCGGGTCGGGCGGGCCACAAGTTCGGAGACAGGCGCGTTCGGAGTTGGCTGCCCATGGGGTGCAGTCTGGCGAAGCCTGGGCGGCTGGTCCGTCCTCTCAGGGCGGGTTTGGCGAAAGAATCCGAGCCGCCCTCGGGGACCGCCGGGCCCGCGGCCAACTCGCGGGGGCGGCCTCGGGCGGGGACTCGGAGCCGCGGCCCGGCGCTTGCCTCCGGGGAAATGTCCCCTCTCCGACCCCGCGGTCCCCACCAGGGCGGCACACCCCGCCCCCTTCTCTCCTCGGCTGGCGCGCCCACCTCCTCCACTCCAGGCGCCCGGAGCGACCTCCGCCTCCGCCAGACCACCCAGGACCGCCCCGCCGGACGGCCTCGGTGCCCCCAACCCCCGGATCACGTCCGGAAGGCCCTGGGCCCCCGCGTCCGGCCACGCCATCCGCCGGGCCGCCCTAGGGACTCGGCAGCTAGGGTCAGCCCAGGCCCCGCCCAGCGCTCCCGCCCCCTTTGGCCGCCGCGGCTCCCGCGGCCGCGCCCCCGCCGCACTTTCCACGCCGGGACCGGACCGGTCCTGAGGTCGCCCAACTCCTGAGCGCGTGTCCCCTGAGCGCTCGTTACCTGGACGTGCGCGGCGTGCAGACTGGCACGCGGGAGGCTCCTCCACTTCGCGCCGGCCCTGCGGGCGGGGAGCCGACCCCCGCCCTGGGCCGCAGGCTGGCGGGCAGTTGACCCCGGCGCCTCTGGGCTGTGGGCAAGACGTCGGGGCTCGAAGCAGGCCTAGGGGAGGGGGGTAGGCTTTTGAGGGCCCGCCTCCTCGCGCAGCTGGCTGCGCGGGCTGGGGGCTGGGCGCCCGGGGCCGGGACGCGCCAGCAGAGGGAGCGCGGCCGAGCACCCCGGCAGGCACAGGGAGCCCCGAGCGCCCGGCGCTCCCCGCCGCTGCCCCCTTCCCCTTCCCTCCCCTTCTGGAAGGGGGGCCCGCGGCGTGATGCACAGTCCGGCCTCCGATCCTCGGCTGCCGGGCGCGCCAGCCCCACGTGGTGCGGCGCCAGGCGGGGCTGGCGGGGGCGCCGCGGGAATCGCGGCGCTTTCTTTAAGGTGGGGGGAGGAGGCGGGGGGCGGCCAAGCCCCGCCCCCGGTGGCAGTGGGGTGCGTGCCGGCCAATGGGGAGCCGGGCGGAGGGCGGAGCCTTGTGGCCGCCGCTTAAAGAAACTTGTTGCGGGTCGCCCCGCGGGGACCGATCTCCGGCGGCAGCGGCGGCGGCAAACGGGCTGGGGTCGGGCCACCGCACTGCAACCTCGGGTCCCAGAGCGGCTGCAGCGCAGCGGCCATCGACCCGGTGCTCCTCCCCGGTGCGCGCTTCTCCGCGCGCGGCCCCGATGCTGGACATGAGCGAGGCCCGCGCCCAGCCGCCCTGCAGCCCGTCTGGCACTGCCAGCTCGATGTCGCACGTGGAGGACTCGGACTCGGATGCGCCGCCCTCGCCCGCAGGTTCCGAGGGTCTGGGCCGCGCGGCGGGCGCGGGGGGCGGCGGCCGGGGCGACGCGGCCGAGGCGGCGGATGAGCGCTTCCCCGCCTGCATCCGCGACGCCGTGTCGCAGGTGCTCAAGGGCTACGACTGGAGCCTGGTGCCCATGCCCGTGCGCGGCGGCGGCGGCGGCGCGCTCAAGGCCAAGCCGCACGTGAAGCGGCCCATGAACGCCTTCATGGTGTGGGCGCAGGCGGCGCGCCGCAAGCTGGCAGATCAGTACCCGCACCTGCACAACGCCGAGCTCAGCAAGACGCTGGGCAAGCTGTGGCGGTGAGTGCCTGTCCTCAGGCCGGGGGCGGGGACCGGGCCCTGGGGTGCCTGGAGCTGGGAGGTGGCGCAGCGCCCGGCCTCGGCCCTTCTCCCAGTGGCTGTTCCCAGGGCGAGTCCTAGTGGAAAAACCCGATCTGGCCAGCCTGGTCGGGCGCGGGGTACAGGACAGATTGGGCAGGCAGAGGGCAGCGGGAGGAGTGTGCCCCCCGAGAACACGGCTGGAGTCCAGAAACAGCCCCCTCTAGGCCATGACTGGCAGGCTGAGTTAGGGGACCTCAGCTGTGAATGGCCCCAGAGCCTGGAGGCTTGTCCCTCCCAGTGGAAAGTGGCCTCTTTCTAGAAGCAGGACCCATCTCTGGAGGTGCCCCCTCCTTGGAAAGGATGCCCAAACCACCCCATTGCAGGAGTCTAGAAGCAGATGGAAGGGTGTGGTTTGCCCGCCAGCATCTCCCTGCAGCTTTTCCCTCTTCTCCACCTCTGCACCCTGAGCGGGGGCAGAGGGGGACGCAGCGGGTGTTCAGCGCTGGTGCCCACGTTGGTGTGATGAGGCTGGCTATTCTGTAGAAAATAGGACGGCAATGGTGGGCAACAGCGACAGGACTGCTGTTCGTTCAGGGCAGCCCACCCCCACCAAATGCTCTCTCCCGGGCTTGACAGTGGACGGCTTTGGGGTCAGGGCGCCGGTTCCCTCTCCTGCCCCTCGCCTCGCGAGTGGGCACTCAGACCTTGAGTTTGTGTCTTCTCTGCTCCTGCCCGTGTCCAGCTGCTGCTGTGCCCCCAGACCCTGGCCTGCAGGCAGTTAGAGGGGAGCTCTGGAAGGTGTGAGGGGCCTGTGTGTGTTCACAGCCTCAGCGAGGACCACTGGGTCGTGCCAGTGTTTCTGGAACCCTGGGAAGCCAAGCTGCCCGGAGTCTCGGCTTGGCTCCCGGGAAGCCTCCCTTTGTCCAAGTGTATGCTCAGCTGGGTCCTGGCCTCTGCACCCGCCTGCCTTAGAAAGTCCCAAAGGGAGGGAACAAACAGGCCCCGGGAGGGGAAGTAAGAGGGGGAAGATGGAAGCGGAAGGACCTGCGTCTTTCCTGGCTCATTCCTCTGATCGCCCCTGGCTTGCTCCCGGCCGTCCTCAGAGCAGGGGCGCACAGCCTGGGGCCCCCGCCCCCACGGAGGCGCGGGCAGGCACACAGCTCCCCTGGACCTCCCAGGCTCACGATGCGGGGCCAGCGCCCTGGGCGGTGCCGGCCGCCTGCTCATCCCGCCCCTGCCCTCTGTCCCCCAGCCTGCTGAGTGAGACTGAGAAGCGTCCCTTCGTGGAGGAGGCGGAGCGGCTGCGCGTCCAACACAAGAAGGACCACCCCGATTACAAGTACCAGCCGCGCCGCAGGAAGAGCGTGAAGACCGGCCAGAGCGACTCGGACTCGGGCGCCGAGCTGGGCCACCACCCTGGCGGCGTGTACAAGACCGACGCCGGCCTGGGGGATGCGCACCACCACGGTGACCACACAGGTGGGCTCCCAGGGCCGGCGAGCAGGGCAGGGTCCTCGAGAGAACCAGGCCTTCCCCGAGTCCCCTGGGAAAGGCCTGTAGCCCCGGCAGGCAGCTATTCTGATGCCCATGGGGCCCACTCGGCCTCCTCTGACACTGGGTGCCTCAGAGCTCATCCTGGCCCAGTGCCCTGTGACCTTGGTGTTTTCTGTCCTTCTGGAAGGCCTTTCGGCTCCCCTGGCCTTTTTACTGGTTCTGACCTTGGGTTCACTCATGCTGCTGGGCTGGTGGTCAGCAGCTCAGTTTCAGGATCAGACTGACCTGGGTGGAATCCCGGCCAGCTGAGCAGTCTCGGTCGAGCTGGTGAAAGCGGTGGGCCTGGGGAGACAGGTTTGGTGTGGACCCTGTGGTTGCCATGGGTGGGGGGCTGGGCGCGTCCTCTTCTCCACCCCACCCCCACCTTGGTGGTCACGACGGGGCCTCCCTGGCCCCAGGTCTTCCTCTAGAACAGTGCTTAACGGAATTTCCTTGGCCGCGGAGTGAGGTCTGGGTCTGGCTTTGCTGGAATTTCTGGGAACTATATGGGAACAAAAAGCCGTTGATTCCTACCTGCGGCAGTTAGCCGGGCGGGTTTTCCTCCCCTGTGTGCGTCGCCAGCCCAGCCACCCCCTACAGAAGGGGCATTCATCCCTGAAATGTGCTCTGTCCCCAGGGCAGACCCACGGGCCGCCCACCCCGCCCACCACCCCCAAGACTGACCTGCACCACGGGGGCAAGCAGGAGCTGAAGCTGGAAGGCCGCCGCCTGGTGGACAGCGGGCGTCAGAACATCGACTTCAGCAACGTGGACATCTCCGAGCTGAGCAGCGAGGTCATCGGGAACATGGACACCTTCGATGTCCACGAGTTCGACCAGTACCTGCCCCTCAATGGCCACTCAGCCCTGCCCGCCGAGCCTGGCCAGCCCGCGGCGGCTGGCTCCTACGGGAGCGCGTCCTACTCGCACTCCGGGGCGGCCGGCATGGGGGCGTCCCCCGTGTGGGCTCACAAGGGCGCGCCGTCGGCCTCCGCGTCGCCCACCGAGGCGGGCCCCCCGCGGCCGCACATCAAGACGGAGCAGCTGAGCCCCGGGCACTACGGCGACCAGTCACACGGCTCCCCGGGCCACACCGACTATGGCTCCTACAGTGGGCAGGCCAGCGTCACCACCGCCGCCCCCGCCGCGGCCGCCAGCTCCTTCACCAGCTCGCAGTGTGACTACACCGACCTGCAGGCGCCCAGCTACTACGGCCCGTTCCCCGGCTACCCGTCCGGCCTCTACCAGTACCCCTACTTCCACTCGCCCCGCCGGCCCTACGCCTCACCCCTGCTCGGGGGCCTGTCTGTGCCACCCGCCCACAGCCCCCCCAGTAACTGGGAGCAGCCCGTGTACACCACCCTGACCAGACCCTGAAGGTGCAGCCGCGGGAGGGGCGCCGGCCGAGGACTGCTGCGCCCCGGCAGAGACACACAGGCCTCCGGGGTCTCGGAAGGTGCAGCAAGGGCCGGCGCTGCGGCTGCATCAAGTGCCTGCCGAGGCCCGTGAGGAGCCAGGCTGTGCGAACGAGCCCCCTCTGCTTCCAGATTTCCAGACCCCCATCCACGGACAAAGCCCTCCTTCTCTTCCCTCTCTCTTTTAGTGGGGACTGCGGCTCGGAAGTCCAGCCGGGCCCCACTTCCGAGCAGGCACGGGTTTTGCATCTCCCTGGCTGCAAAGTGGCAGCCACAGCACAAAAGACAAAAGGAGGGAAGAGGTGTGGGGGCTCCGGGCCCCCCGAGCTCCGGCCAGCCTTGGTACTGAGAACTCGCAGGGCCCACGGATGACATTCCCGCAGCCGGGAGGCGTCCGAGGGAACACCTCCTGGGACCAGCCCATTAGACCGGAGGTGTTCCTTGTAGTTAGGGTTCTTCCGAGCAAGGTTTGGCTGTGATTAACACTTCTCTCTTTTTATTTTATTATTTTTTTTTAATTTTTATTTTTGAAGCTTCAATGTATTTGATTTGTTTTGAAAGCTGTTAAAATGTATTTATGTTCTGTGTTATTTTATCTTTAATTAATGAAGTAATCTGTGCAGAGAGTAGAATTTAAGACGAGACAGAAGCCGGAGAGATGAGGGTGAGGCATGGGCGGGGCAGAGCGTGGGGGTCCTTGCTCTGAGTGGCAGGGCCCCAGCTCCGGGTCTCCCGGAGGTGGCTGGAGCCCCGAGGCAGGAGAAGGGGCTTGCCTTGTGGTTTCTCTGATCAGGTTGGGGTACCCCTGGCACGGGCATTAAGTCAAGGTTCAGGAGGCAGAGTGCCACTGAATTTCACCCCTGCCCGTGCCAAGTGGTGGAGGCGGGGATTTCCTGGGACTCGGTGGCTCCAGAAACGCATTAATCTTGGCTCTTAGGAACCAGGCGCCACCTACAAGCTGTGAAACTAGAACCTTCTCCACTAAGCGTTTTTAGATTCTTAGTTTTAGAAGAAAAATGCCGATTTACCTGTCCTGCTTCCGCTGTGCGCTGAGCGACGATAACCGCCTACTTCCTGGAAAATTGTGCCTTTAAAACTTTGTAAATTTAAGTACATCTGAGATGTTGCTTCTTTTTACTTTTTCTACTTTTTCCTACCTTTTTCTAGAAAAAAAATTTTTTTTTTTTTTTGCATTGTCTTCCTGGGGGTGGGGGCAGGGGGCTGCAGCAAACTCATTTTTATGCAATCTATTTTTCGGTGTCAAGTTTGAACTTTCGCTGTCACTTACCTGCTGTGTTTCGCTCCTTTCTGACCAAGCAACGCTAACTTTTGTACAGATTGATTTGATAAAAATTAAAAAATGCTTTTTATCTACACGGGCTGCATTTTGTGTGTTGCTTCCTGTAAGCCTGGGAGCTGTGGGTCTCTGAGACCGAGGGGTCCAGTTTTGAAGGGGGGCTCTGTGAGAGTTAACCCCAGGCTCCCTGGGGAGGGGCCCGCTGGCCAGACCACCCTCCATCTTCCTGCGGGGGGCAGGGGGGCTCCTCAGGAGGCAAAACGGGTCCAGATGAGCCAGATTCGGACGGCGGTTTCCTCCCAGGCGAATCCCAGAGCTGGTCTCTGGGTGGCTGACGGCATTTTTCGGGCGCTGGCTCGGAGCCAGGCTGGGAGCTGGATAAAAGCCGCCCCGCAGGCCCTGGGCAGGGCTGTCTGGTGGGCAGAAAGGGTTTCTAGGCAGAGACGGTTGTGGGAGCGGCAACAAGCGAGGGGCCTTTCCCGCACACCCGGCTGGTGCAGGGGCTTCGCAGGCCGGGGGGCGCCCACCTCTGAGCCGTGCAGACTTGGGTGGGTTGAGAGGGTTGAGAGGGAGATTATACTTCTCATGAGAACGGAGATACGCCAGGCAGCTGCCTCTGCAATTTTAATGGGGCGGCGCGGGCAGGGGGGCGCATACCCCGTCCCCTCGCCGGCCCAGCCGCCCGCATGGCTGCAGTCCAGGGCGCGTCCCCTCGCCCCGCGCTGGGGAGCAGCATCCAGGGCCTGCCAAGAGCAGCGTTTGGGAAGAGCTGCCCGGATTTATGAGGGTTCGTGAGGCCAATGTGTGCCAAGCTTCCCGGGTGAGGCGGGTCTGGGAAGGGGCTACAGAAAGCCAGGCTCATGGACGCCCACGGCCTTCACAGCCGGCTGCCTTCACGGAGCCAACCCCACCCGGCCTGTGCCCGGCCAAGGGCTGTCCAAGTCCATATGGCCCTCCCAGGCCTCGCACCGATGCCCCAAACCAAGGAAGGCCCCGGCGCCCAGCTTGCTGACAAGAGGAAAGGAGGCCTCCCCTGTGCTGCTCTGGGACGGCCCTGGTTCCCGAGGGCTGGCGGCTCTGCTGGTTTTGTCTGGACTTGGAGGGGCTCCTGCGAGTTAACTCCCCAGGGCCCGGTCTTCTCCTGCCGACTCACCGACAAGCATGGGGTTCCCGTGGGTTTCCGACCTCTGAGCTCCTGAGGCTCAGAGGTGAGTCCCCACCCCTGCCTGGCCTAGGGCCTGGAGATGCTGTGTCCTCGCCCCTCCAGGGGCCCCCTCCCCTCTTTGGGGGCTGGGCTGGTGACTCACCTCCCGCCCCCTGCCCGGAGCATTTTCCAACATCACAGGCTGAGCTCACAGCCAAGGGCCCTGGAAGTGATGGGATCTTTGTCTCCTCAAATGCCAGACCCCTCAGTGGCACTCTGAGAAGGCACCCAGGGTGGATACCTGAGAGGTCAGGGCTGCTAGGTGGGGTCCCTGGCCTGTCCTGGTCCTCAGGCTGGAGAAGGATTTTTTTTTTTTTTTTTGCCATCCCACGAGGCATCAGGATGCTAGCTCCCCTACCGGGGATGGAGCTCGAGCCCCTGCAGTGGAAGGAAGAGTCCTCAGCACTGGACCCCAGGGAAGTCCCTGCTGAAGGACTTGATGAGAGCCTGGCTAATGACGTTCCCTCCAAGGTCGGCCTCGCCCAGCCTCGCCCCGAGTCCAGGAGAGCCAGGCTGCGAGCTGGTCCGGAGTCCTGTTCTCGGGAGGCTGGTCCCTCGGCCCACCCCAGGGCCAGCCTGGCAGCAGTTCCTCAATTTTCACTTCCTCACCCAGAAGCGAGAGCATTGCCTCTGGTGTCGGCTGAACAGAGTGCCCTGTTGAGGGAGAAAGCGGAACTGGCCTTCACGACCCCGCCCTGCTCAGGTGGGTTAGGAAGGCCCCTTCCTGGAACGACATCGGCTCTCAGAAGGGGACTTCCTGCTTGGATGGGAGCTCACAGCCCGCGTGGCGCCAGCTCCCAGGCAGGCCTGGGTCCTCTGGGCAGCTGCCTGGGGGAGGCCGGAAGGCCCACTCGCCCACAGATGCTGAAGGTCGGGCTCGGGACCCACCCAGCCTGCTGCGACTTTGGGCCACATTTAACGGACAGCAGCCAGGAGGGGACATTACAGACGGAGGGTCCTGGCCTGGTGTGGGACCCCTCTTTCCTCCCCGATGTCTGGTCCGTCCGCGTGGCGTCAGGTGGGGCTGGGGCGGGGGCGGACAACGTCTCCAGGTGGAGACTTAGGGCCACCAGACACCGGGCAAGCCCTCACTCCCTGTGTGGACAGCCTCCGTGGACACATTCCAGCAGGCTTCATGGAAAACCTGTGCTGACCACGACCCAGTCTGGACGCCACAAAGCCAGTGGTGCCAAGTACCCCACCCTCACCCCGGGGCCAGTGCAGACCCGAGACAGGGCGGGAGGGGTGCTCTGCCAGGTGCTTGGGGTGAGGGTTCCTTCTCGAGGAAGGAGGCATGTAGCCACACTCTGTCCCCAAACTCAGGCCCCTGGCCCCGATGGGGCGTGGGGGAGGGCCCTCCAAGGAGAAAAGCCAGGGAGGGAAGCAGCAGAAGGCAGAAATACACCCAGGGCTGCGGCCCACTGCCACCAAGGACTGTCCTGCAGCTGAGAGCAGGGCCGCGGCCTGGCCCCGAGGGCCCAGCGCGTCCACCCCGGACCGCATGCTGGGCACCCAGGCTCTGAGGCTGTCTTCTCTCGTGCCTCTCCGGCCGGCTCCAGGCCAACTGGCCTCCCTCTGGGGGCCTTGGTTTCCCCACCTGTAAGATGGAAGTGACCCCTGATGTTCTGGGCAGAACCAGCGAGTTTAGGGCCTGAGTGGACGCTTGAGAGCAGCCCCTGGAGCCATTACCACCTCCAGCCACACCATGCGGCTCCAGGCTCATCGGCAGAATAAGGCAGACTTGCTGCTTAAAAAAAATCAAGTGAAAATGAAATGGGCAGGGAATGTGCATTCAAAGGTGGGAGAGCCTGGGATACCCGCTCCCAGTCCCGGCCTCTGGGACCCCTCCTGCTGCCCTGAGTGCGTGTAGGGAGGTCGCCGCGCCCTCTGCGCTCATGACCATGGGGTGGCGACGGCCTCGCTAAGGCGCCCTGAGGATGCAGAGAGGCCGGGGCCAGCACATGGATGAACAGGATCGGAGCCCTCCGGCCCCCTCCCGCGGACGGACATGTCCTGGGCCCCTTGGGTCTTCCCTCCCCTCATCTCCCCCCAGGCGCCCAGTGACTTCCTCAGCTCAGCCCCAGACCGGCTGCTGGAGGCCAGGGCACCTTCCTGCCTCCCACCCGGGCGGGGTGTCCCAGGAGTGGGGGGTCCAGTGAGCCGCAGACATCTCCCTGCGCCCCCCAGCTCTCTTCAGCCCCTGTCATCCCTGGAGGGGCTGAGGCCAGAACGTGGGGGGCTCGGGGCTCCAGCTGCCCTGGGAAAGCACAAGGTCCCTGGCCAGACCGCTCTATGAGGCCCCTCCCCCGGTCAGCTCGGCCCTGCTCACCCACTCCCAGGCCAGGGAGCTTCCCATGGGACCCCGCAAAGGGTTAAGGTGCTGGAGGCCGGGTGGAGCGCAGCCGGGCTGGTGCGGGGCCAAGAGCAGGCGAAGGCGCTGCATTTTAATGAATCATTATTGCCGGGAGGCCTTTGTCTTGCTTTATCCGGTGCACAATAAAAGAATTAATTAGACAGAAAATGGCAGGGCAAGGAACTGACAAGTCATTAAGGGCTGCTGAATGACCGATGAGATGCACGCAGGGGTGGATTTCAGCTCCGGAATCATAATGGCCGGGCGGGTGCTTTGTATGCGCGACCAGCCGGCCCGGGCGGCATTGTGGGCCCTGCCATGGTGGCCACGCGGGCAGTGGGAATCGGCTGACAAAATCGATGTATTAATTTTTGTGTGTAGACACAGCGTAAATATTTGGCAGCAGAGGGGACTTTGGGGTGGGCGTCCTGGCCTCCAGACTCGACTCCCGGCTCAGGGGACAGAGGCCAGCAGAGGGGGTGCCCCCAACTCCCTGCACTGTGAGAAGCAGAAGGTGGGGGTAGGGGAGAAGGAGAAAGACTGAGAGGAGAGGAAAGAGGAGGAGACAGGTGAGGAGAGGAGGAGGGGAAAGAGCCTGGAAGACCCAGAAGCAGCTCTCCGGAGAGCCAGGCTCTACCAGCGCCTGCTGCCGCTGTCATGGTTATTCAGACGTCACCAGGAAAAAAAAGTGCCACCTACAGATCCGCCTCTCCCACCCAAAAAAGCTGAGCTGCTCAGGGAGGGCAGAGCAGAGAGCCTACGAGTTAGGAGTGCATCGGGGAGGGTAGGGGGAGGCTGGCCAGCCCCTCCATGCACTCGCCCCCCTGGGGGGCTGGAGCTGGTAATTGCTAGAAGCCCCCTGCTCCTTCACAGAATGGCCTGTGCCCCGCGGGGTGTCCTTTCCGGGGGGTTGGGAGGGAAGGGGTGGAAACGCTAGACAAGTCAGGAAAGGGGTCCCCCCCCACCGTGCAGGTGATGGGAGTGTGGGGGGCCAGCAGGGTTTGTCCCCTGGATGTTAAGCTGATGTCACGTCAGCTCATGATCCGGCTGACGGAGGATGAGAGCCCAAGGCTGCGTCCCTGGTTTCAGCACTCAAGCCCAGGCCGGAGGGGGGGGGGGCGGCGGGTGGCTCCTGGGCTCCTGATACCTTCACAGAAGGGTCAGCCCCCTGCTGCACCCCCTGCTCCCGCACAGGCAGAAGGTGGGGGCTCTGCCAGATCAGGGCTGCATGGAGCAGAGGCCACACCTGCTTCCAGATGAACTGGTTCTGTTGGCGGCAGGGCCTTTGGACACTCCCCCCACCCCAACTGTCGTGTGTGTGCGTCTCCTCTGACACACGAGTGTGGGACTGAGGCGGCCTAGACCCTCTGGGCATCACCCCCCAAAGGGGGCCTCCTCTCCCTTCTCCCCCCTTTCTGGGGCCACTGGGGTCCTCTGAGGAACTGGCTCACTAAAGGAGGGGGAGGGAGGGATGAGATGAACGTGGAGAGGGTCTGGGTGACTCTGGCTCTGGAAACCGGAGGTGTCTACCTTCCCCAGACAGGAAGAGGGTCAGCACACCGGGGTCTGGTGCCTGGCGTCAGGGAGCTTGCCCCCTACCCCCGCCCAGGGCCTCGCTGGCCTCTGCGGTCCCGCTGTACAATGAGAAGGATGATGTGGACCACCCCAGGAATGGGGCTCAGAGGCATGGGAGATGCACGTGGACAGTGCTTACCACGGGACTGGGTTCAGAGCAGCCGCCAAACACACATCCCCCAGAGTGGATCTCGAGCTGAAGTTAGGATCACACCTCAGCCAGGGGCCGGCCTGCTGGGCAGGGCTGGTCCTGTAAATGGTACCATCCTATGAGCCCTCACTCAGTGCCAGGGGCCCATCTGGCTGGTTCTCTTCTTGCTGGGCATGAGTGGGCAGCAGCACTGAGGAGAAACAGCCCCAAGCCATCCCTGGAGCAGGCAGAAATCTCCAGGCCAGGACTCAGGCGCAGCCCCTCACAGCTCTGGGTCCCAACTCATCCCGGTTTCTCCCAACACTGACTGTCACGTGTCCGAGAAGGCCGTCTGTCCCTGGAGAACCCGAACGACAGTCACCCAACAGACAGGTGTGGGAGCTCACACACTGCCCTGCTTTGGAAAACACACACTTTGGGGTGTGGGCGGGGGCAAGGGTAGGGGTAACCCCATCCCAACACGGGCAGTGAGCCTCTGGGTGGCCTTACGAGCTCAACAGGGTCAGAGCCTTGGCTGTGCTTGACCTTCACCTTTGACCTAGGCTGTCCTGGACACAGACCAGATGCTCAGGGAGTGTTTGTTGACTGTGAATCCGTGAATGAATGGGGGAAGATGAGGCAAGAATCTCAGCTCTCCAAAGCCTGAAGCCAGATGAATGCCCGGTGGTCCCAGAAGGCCAGGAGGCCAGGCTGTTTCTCTCTCAATGCGTCTCAGAAGGCGGCTCCCTGTGCAGGCCTAGCAGGGAGTGAAAAGGGGAGGCTGATGGGGCTGGAGACACAAAGGCACCCCGGGAACCCTGCGCATCCCTGGGTGGCAGGCTGGTGGTCCATGCACAGTGAGTTGTGAGGGGGCTGGCCTGCTCTCAGCTGTTTAATATAGAACGGTGAGGAACACTGATGATCGAGACCGTGAATGGTCAAGAGGCATCTGAAGCATGTGCCGAGCTCCCTTCTCCAGAAGGCATGGCGGGGGTGCGGTGCGGGGGCCAGGGAGGAAGAAGGGAAAACATGAAGCGCTGGAGAGGACACGGGGACTGGCGCCTCACCCCTTGAAATGGGCTCCGTCCTCCTGCAACGAGCATGCACATACTCTGTGGCAGCAGCCCGCTCCAGGCCCGTGCACACCCAGGAAAGCACTCACGCTAACGAGATAGATGGCTCTCCATAGGTTGCACACTGGGAGCTTCCCACATGCCCTTCAAGTAAGGAAGGGAACGTCTTTCCACACGTTGTGGTCCAACACAGCTAGAAGGAGCCAGGCTCCTCAGGGGGCGGGCCCCCAGAGGGCAGGGATCTCACAAGACTCCATTCACTTCCAGGATGAGGGCTTTTGCTTTCCTGTTTTTAAAGGCAGGGCAATGAGAAAAACACATAGAAGGATTTCTTCCAAGATCAACCCCAAATTCTGCTGACCTCTCTATGGGAAGTGGGGTCTCTGGAAATTTTTCTCCCCAGAGTGGGGGGACCCACATCCTCAAGTCTCCACATTCTGGAAGGTTCCACGCTACTCAGCAGATGGAGAGAAACTACGTTGAAGACAGGAGAGTAGTGGTGAGGAGAGCCTGTCATCCACGCCCGGGTATCCCGGGTATCCTGCTGGGGGCAGGGGATGGCGGAAGGCCCGCACAGCTGCCCGGGGTCCCGGAGAGGAATGTCCAGGCAGGAGCGCCGTCCGTGAAAGGAGGACATCTCCGCGCTGTGCTGCGTGAGGATCTGGGGAAGTGTCCCTTCACAAGGGCTGGGGGGCAGGCAGGTCTGCTGGAGGGGGCGGGGGCCTTAAGAACAGCGGCCACCATCCGGGTGAGCTGGGCGGGTCTGTGCCATCTCAGCCAAGGCCTGAGGGTCTGTGATTTCCCCACAGTCTCCTGCTGGCCGGCCCAGGCCAAGCCCTGGGCAGAGGAGCAGAATGGGGCGAGGCCCCAGGGGCGGGACAGGCCAGGCTCTGCTGTTGTGAAGATGGATGCTGCAGTGTCTGCCCTCTGAGAGGCGGGGGCTGGGAGTTCTGGCCCGCTGGGAAGGGGAAGGGCCCTCGCCGCGGCAGCTGGACAGAGGGGCTGTGGGCCGGGGTGCTGCTCCCAGGCTCGGCCTCCCTGAGTCCCACCTGAGGTGTCCCTGCCCCATGAGCCCCCCGGCTACCCTGCCGGGGGACGCAAATGCGCAAGCATCATTCGTAGGGGACACGTTCTCGGTGTCTTAGTTAAGAAGGTTCTGGAGCCCTCTGCACGCCCCGGGAGCTCAGCCGGCACGTCTGGATGCTCAGGCTGGCCCCTGGGAGCCGGCCGGGGGTGGGGCACACACCGGGGGCTTCGGGACTTGGAGCCAGGCCTGCGGGAGGTGCCTCGCGCCAGGACCTGAGCTGGAAGTGCCGGCGGCAGTGTTTCCTCCCCTGGAACACCAGCCTGGCCGCCCGCGGGCAGATGGAAGTCGCAGGCCGGCCGAGCGGGGGTTTCCATCGCCTTGGGAGCGCCTGCAGCGAGGACCGAGCAGGCGCTGTCGCGGAGGAAGCCGGAGCTGGGGCTCTGGGGAGGTGGGCGTCCTGCTTCCATCTGGCAGGGAAGCGGTCTTCTTGCAAAGCAGGACGCAGCCCGCTCAGTGCCTTTGGAAAGCAGACCAACTCCTTCTCGACGGTGCTGGGTCGATGGGGTCGCGGGCCCCAGCCCCCGCCCGCCTCCCGCTCCGCACACCCGGTGTGCGCGCGGCGGGGCTGCTCCCCCACGCGGGCGCCCGTCACCTGTTCCTCCCATTTGCGAGCTAATTCCGCAGGGCGCGTGGGCGGCGGCAGGCGCGGCAGATCCGGAGTGTGGGCGCGGCTGCTCCCCGCGCGGGTACAAAACAGCCCAGCGGAGGCGCATTTGCATGAAGCCCGGGAGAGGCCCCACCCAAATCTTCCTTGGTGTGGAGCCCCTGAAGCTCGTCTGCAAAATGCAGTCCCTCGTCCGCCCCCCGACCCCGCCATCCGGAAGGATGCTGGGACCGCAGCCAGATGCAGCTTCTGTTCCCTGCTGGTTCCCCGCCCGCATTTTCCCCTCACCCCTCCCTGGGCCAGTCGTGTCCCGGAGGCTCAGACTCGGTTTACTCATCTGGGAAATGGGCACCCGGGTCCACCTGTCTGGGCACCGCCGGGGCCAAGGGAGCCAACCAGGGGAAGAGAGGAGCGATGTTTCCATGGGCAGTCAGGCGGTCAGCTTGAAGGAGCAGAGGCTTCGGCCCCACGGAGCCTAAACGGGACTAAGACATGAGATTCCTGCGCAGCCGTAGAGTGTGGAGAAGCCAGAGCCACGGTGCTGGGGACCCCCAGGGAGGAAGCTCAAGAAACACCTGTGGAATGAAGACAGCTCGGGTCCTGGGGGCGCTGGACCAGGCTGGGGGGCCTCCCTGAGGGAGACTCGTGGAAGGGGGGGCTCCTAACCATGGAAACAATTAACTCGCTGTGCGGACTGGCTCCCCAGTGGGCATCAGGCGGCTTGCAGGGGGCCTGGCCGGGTGGGCGGGGCTGGCGGAGGAGGTGGGGGTTGAGTCCACAGGGAGAGCCCAGCGGGCACCCAGCGGACCCTGCACCCAAGACAGAGATGGAGGAGCAGGAAGCCAGCTGGCTCGGCTGGAGTGACCAGAATGGTCATTTCCACATCCCAGGACACCTAAGGGGACTGAGAGGGCTACCTCTTTGTTTTCAGTGCCTGGGAGGAAGGGTGGGACCCGAGCTGCCCACATGCCATGAGCCCCGGGAGGGCAGTGGGGGGCCCACACAGGACCTCATGCAGGCACATGAGCTGACCATCGGGGTGGACGGGGGATCCAGGACAGCGTCTGGGCTGGAGGTCTGCGGGCTGAGCTCTGGCCGGCGTCCCTCATGACAGCACTCAGACTCCCTGCCTGGCAGGTGCCTCCCCGCTCTGTCGATGGGGGGTGGAGTCCCGTGTCATGCGCCTGGTGAGGCCTCTTGAGTTGCACTTCAGCTGATGTAGGTTCAGGGGACTGATCCTGGGAGAAGGAGGGCTTTTCTTGTGACCTTAGTCCCAGGAGCCCACCGGATTCCCCCAGATACTCCTGTGGGCTTCCAAGAGCCTGGCCTGGGACAGGCTGCAGGAGCCCCTGGGGACCTGGGTGGCCAGACCCTTCCTGCTATCTTTGGACTTGGGATCTTCCAACCAGAGGTGGACACAAGCGACACCTCCTGAGCGCAGATGAGACAAGAGTAGGCACAGGTCATTGGAAGTGCCTCCCCTCTGTCCTCACGCCCGGCTACCCTGGGATTCTGCCTGTGCCGGGGAGCTCACTACCTGGCCAGGCCATCCCAGGCCGGAGGCGGCAGCTTGACCCTAGCCTGACCTCCCGGAAGCCCTATGGGGTCAACTCCTTCCCTGCAGTTTCTCAGTGACCTCGGTAAGTGGCCGGTCTGAGCTCAGCTGCTGGCTCTGTCCGAGGCGGGGCTGGAGGAGCCCCAGGTCCCAGGGAGGGGCTGCCTGTCGGCAGCTCCCCCCGTGACGGCTGCGTCTGGCTGAGAAGCAGCGAGGGGCTCTTGGGCCGCAGGGGCTGAGTTCGGGGGTCTGGCTGCCCCAGAAAATCAAAACCACATTTTCTCTCCTGGAGCTTCTCAGAGTGCTTTAAACCAGACTTGGAAAACTCATTTGGATGGACGCCGTTTCCACCCGGGAGGGTCTGATTTTCCTTGGAATGCCAGCAGGACAGTCAGCTGGAAGCTGAGCTCAGGAGAGCAGAGAGGGATGCCGGACCCTGGGCGGGCCAGGGGCTCGCCTGCCGGCTCTGCTCACAGCCGGCCGCCCGGCCTTGGACACGGCTCTTGGCCTGTCTGGGCGCTGCTCTTCACCTGGGGACTCCCTGGGAATCAGGTGACAGGACACAGGCAGCCCCCTTACGCCGGCCTCAGAGCCTGCTTCTGGAATGACCAGTGTTGCCCTTCGGTGGGGACAGCAGGCGTGTGTGACCTCTGCAAGCAAGGAATTAGTGTCTCTGCACAGAGGAGCAGCCAATACAGCCCCCAGGACCCCGATACACCGTGTGTGTGTGTGTGTGTGTGTGTGTGTGCGCGCGTGCGCGCCCAGTCACTCAGTCGTGTCCCACTCTTAGAGACCCCATGGACGGTCGCCTGCCAGGCTCCTCTGTCCATGGGATCCTCCAGGCAAGAACACTGGAGTGGGTTCCCGTGCCCTCCTCCAGGGGATCTTTCCTACCCAGGGACTGAACCCTCATCTCTTGCGTTGCCTGCATTGCAGGCAGATTGTTTACCAGTGAGCCACCTGGGAAGCCCTGATACGCCTCACCGGGGGATGATTAAAATGATTGCATTCCAACCTGTTCTTGGCCAGCCTGTGTGGAGAATAAACGGGTGCGAAGCCGACACCTGGTGTGCGACGGCCGGGTTTGTGGGCCAGGACCGCGCAGGGAGGCTCGGCGGTGCTCACTGCCGCGGCCCCAGACCGCGGGTGACACCAGCCAGGCCAAGGGGGAGACGTGTGTGGCCCCCCGCACGCAGAGCCTCACTCGGCCCCGAACGGGAAGGGAGCGCAGGCGCTTGCTACAGTACGAGTGCGCCTCGAAACCCGACGAGCGAGAGAAGCCAGATGCAGAAGGCCACACGGTGAGAGATCCCCGTACGTGGAGCATCCAGGGTGGGCAGATCCACAGTGAGGGTGGGTCAGTGGTCCCCGGGGGCTGGGCAGGGCGTGAACGTCCTGGAGTTGCATGGAGGTGGTGGTCACATCACGTCGAGAATGTTCACTGAAATGTTACGGGAATCTCACCTCGATAAATTAGAAAGATTCGTGGCAGCCAGGATGACTCAGGTGTGGGGGTGACTCACCCAGAGCGTTTGCACTGTGGTCGCTTAAAGACAGATCCGAACTTTTCCACAAACTGAAAGACCCAAGTGAGGTCGCTTGGGTGGGGGAGGAGAGAGGCACCCTGGCTGAGCAGGGGCCCCACTGGCCTGACGCAGGGGTTTCTCCAAGGTAGGAGGGAACCGGAGCATAAGCATTCCATCCCCCAAGAGGTGGACGCAGGCCGGGCCACCCCCAGGCCAGGGGGCGGCTTTGAGAAATGAGTCTTTGTTGGGGATGGGCCCAGCAGGAGGGGCTGGGGGTCTGGGCCAGGCCGGGCGTGTGGAGAAGCCAGCGTGGAGAGGAGGCTGCAGAGGTGCATGAAGGGCCTGGCCTCTCTGGATTCGGCCAGTGCCTGGGGATCCTGCCCAGCGCCGAGAATGCGGCTCAGAGTGCGGGGCTGGGGCCGGACCAGGCCCTTACCCCCGGCGTCTCCACGTCAGGCCCCGAGGGCTTTGGGCACCCCTGCGCCCACACTTGTCTGCGTGTACTGTGGGCCCCAGAGCTCACCCCGCAAGTCGCACACTCTCTGGGGCAGGGGCGGGCCCCAGGGAGACTTCCCAGGCTTCACAGAAAGTGCTGCCGGTGGCAGGAGTCCGAGACGGGCCCCTCGCACTGCCCAGCGGGGCTAGAAGCCCAGACGTGGCCCCAGAAGGGGCTGCAGTGGCCCCTGGTCACCCGGAGCCCCGCTTGCCCGGCTCCCCAGACAGCAGCACGCGGCAACCCCCCCGCCAAGGGCCTTACACAGAGCGTCCTCTCCCAGAGCGTCCTCTCCCACCACATGCTCACTGTCAGGCCCCAGTAACAGTTAGGCAGAGGCCAGTGCATCTCCATGGGGGAAGGCCTTGGTCCCCCGGGAAGCCCTGGCCCCAGGCAGCGGCCCCTGGAAGCCCAGAGCCCATGACATCTCGGGAGGCCGTGCTCGTCTGTGGCATACGGGCCAGGCCTGTGTGGCAGGGGCGGGCTCAGGCAGCAGCCCTCCTGGGGAGAAGCGGCTTCCCAGGGCATGGGTCACTCACGCCCGTCTGCGTGCAGCCTCAGGCAGGAGCTGCGTGCCCTCCACCCACCTCTGCACCTGGATGTGTTTCCTGATCCATGATGGTGATGAAAGCTGCCCCAGACAGGAAACCTTCTCCTCCAGCCCCAGCCAAAGCGCCTATGCCTGTGACCTCCAAGTAGGAGGATGCTGGTTGCACCCACTTTACAGATGGGAATACTGAGGCTCAGAGAGGGGTGGCACCTGGCTCAGGCGTAGCCCTAGGAATCCTTGGGGGTACAGAGTGAGTTAAGAGTCATCTCCAGTCTCTCCTTCACCCTGTGGTCCCGCCTGTCCCCTGGGATTCCCATAGCAGAGGCCCGGGACCCCTGGACAAGCAAGTGTGTCCCCATGTCCACGGGGTGGGGGATCCCAGTGCCCTGTTTGTAGGGCTGAGGGGGATAACGCACCTGCACAGCTCTGAGCGTCCAGGAGGGGACGACTTATTTATTTATGGCTGCGCCAGGTCCTTGTTGCTGTTTTGCTTTGCGGGGTTTTCTCTAGGTGTGGTGAGCGGGGTGGGCAGGGGGGCTCTTCACCGCAGAGTGTGGGCTTCTCATTGCTGTGGCTTCTCTTGCTAAGCAGGGGCTCTAGAGCGCGGGCTAGGACGTTGTGGTGCTCGGGTTTAGTTGCTCTGCGACACGTGGATCTTCCCGGACCAGGGATCAAACCGGTGGGATCAGATTGGTGTCGCCTGCATTGGCAAGCGGATTCCTAACCCCTGGGCCACCAGGGAAGCCCTCCGGAGGTGACTGGTTTTCATTGCCCCGGGTGACTGTCAGAGACAGAAGCGCCCATGGGCAGGGCGTGTCCCTCAAGTTCCTGGTTAATCCCTGGCCCCCCGTCCCCCAAGGACGTGACTGTATTTGGAGAAGGGGGCTTTTAGAGAGGTAAAGAAGGTATATTGGGGTCATTAGGGGGAGCTCTAATCAACATAACCAGTGTCCTTAGTAGGTCAGGACGCAGATGGGCACAGGGGAGACGCTGGGGACCCGGGGAGAAGGAGGCTGTGTGCTCGCTGAGGACAGGCCACCAGAGGACCAGCCCTGCCCATGACCTGGTCTCCATGTCCAGCACCAGGACTGGGAGGAGACACACTCCTGCTGTCGAGCTGGTCTGTGGGCTTTGCTCTGGCGGCCTGAACCAGCAGAAGCCACTGAAATACTTGCAGGTCAAGCACAGCATAACTCAGACAGCTGTGTCCACACCCTGGGAGGGGTTCCAGAAGCTTCTGTGACCTTGACATCTGTCCACCAGGGTTCCAGGCTGCCTGTGCAGCCCCCCTCCCCTGCAGGGAGCTTGGCGTGGACACACACGGTGCCTGGTCTCACACTGGCCCTCCCCCAAACCAGACCTTGGCATCAGGACTGCAGGAGAAGCCGCCCCGGAATGTTCCGCCCTGGCTCCGTGCCTGCCGGGCCGCGTGGCGGGCACAACGGTGCGGTTCACACCCCTGGTGAGTTGAATACCAAGGACTCAAGGTTTCTTTTCCTTCAGAAGCCCTCAACGAACTTTTCATGAAGTAAAAAAAAACTGTTATTTTTCCTGATGTAAATGTGGAGCCCAGGGTGGGTTCCAGTTTTCCAGAAACATTTCAGGGGCTGGGGAGCATGGCAGGCGTGAGTGACTCTGCAAGCCGCCTGTGGGCCACCAGGACCCCCGTTCATGGGTCAGTCCTGATGCAGAGCAGAGGTGGTGCCCAGCAGGCCTTCAGGGTAGGGGGAACCTGCAGGCCGGCCACGCAAATGCTGCCGGAGGCCCCGGGCCTGAGCTGGACGGAGTCCTTGGGCTGGGCAGAGAAGGGGTCTCTGCTGAGATGGGGTCTGTGCGCTGGGATGGAGTCTGTGTGCTGGGATGGGGTCTGTGCCCTGGGATGGGGTCTGTGCCGTCGGATGGGGGTCTGTGCCCTGGGATGGGGTCTGTGCCCTGGGATGGGGGGTCTCTGTGCTGGGATGGGGTCTGTGCCCTGGGATGGGGTCTGTGCCCTGGGATGGGGGGGTCTCTGTCTGGATGGGGCTGTGCCCTGGGATTGGGGTCTGTGCCCTGGGATGGGGTCTGTGACCCTGGGATGGGATGGGGCTCCTGTGCTGGGATGGGTCTGTGCCCGTGGGGGTCTCTGTCTGGGATGGGGCTGTGCCTGGGATGGGGGTCTGTGCCCTGGGATGGGGTCTGTGCCCTGGGGGGGGTCTGTGCCCTGGGATGGGGGATGGGGTCTGTGCCCTGGGATGGGGTCTGTGCCCTGGGATGGGGGTCTGTGTCCTGGGATGGGGGTCTGTGCACTGGGATGGGAGTCTCTGTGCTGGGATGGGGTCTGTGCCCTGGGATGGGGGTCTCTGTGCTGGGATGGGGTCTGTGCCCTGGGATGGGGAGTCTCTGTGCTGGGATGGGGTCTGTGCCCTGGGATGGGGAGTCTCTGTGCTGGGATGGGGTCTGTGCCCTTGGATTGGGGGTCTGTGCCCTCGGATGGGGTCTGTGCCCTGGGATTGGGGTCTCTGTGCTGGGATGGGGTCTGTGAGCTGGGATGGGGTCTGTGCCCTGGGATGGGGGTCTCTGTGCTGGGATGTGCCCTGGGATGGGGGTCTGTGCCATGGGATGGGGGTCTCTGTGCTGGGATGGGGTCTGTGCCCTGGGATGGGGCCTGTGCCCTGGGATGGGGTCTGTGCCCTGGGATGGGGTCTGTGCCCTGGGATGGGGGTCTGTGCCCTGGGATGGGGTCTGTGCCCTGGGATGGGGTCTGTGCCCTGGGATGGGGGTCTGTGCCCTGGGATGGGGGTCTGTGCCCTGGGATGGGTCTGTGCCCTGGGATGGGGTCTGTGCCCTGGGATGGGGTCTGTGAGCTGGGATGGGGGTCTCTGTGCTGGGATGGGGGGCTCTGAGCTAGAATTGGGGGGCTCTGAACTTGGATTGGGGGGCTCTGAGCTGGGTAGAGATGGGGCTGCAGCACCTGCACGGGGCACCCCTCCCCCATCTCACATCCATTGATTCCTTTTCTTTGCAAAATGAAGTGGGAGAATTTTCCTAACTTATTTCCATTAAGACTCAGATGCTTAAACATTGATATTTGGAGGGTGTTGGAGCTGAAACTGTTTCCATTTTCCTGTGGGTCCAGGCCCCACAGTAGCCCCTGGGGACTAGTGGCCGTGGAGGGATGTCACCCAGGTCTGAATTGTGCTTTGGAGCCAAGAAGTCTGTGTCCCACAAGACCCAGGGCTGTAGAGTGGTGAGTTGGGCCTCTTGGCAAGGGGCTGTGTGTCTCCAGCATGGATGTATGTGTTAGATCAAATTCCCACCTTTGCGGCCTGCCCACCACCTCCTCCTCCTAAATCCTGGCCTTGGGCAGGAAGACACAGCGCTGCCCTGTGGCTGCAGACACAGGCCTGTGCAGCGTGCTATGTCTCAGCGGCGAGACGGGGTGCTCCTGGAGAGGCCCAGGTTCACCTGGCCCAGCCTGCTCTCTGGGCTCCCCAGCTTCTCCTTGCTTACAAGCAGAGACAGGGGGCTCACTCCCTGTGAAGGCACCTGGCAGGATGACTTGAAGGGCAGCCCCCTCCTTCTTCCTCCAGTCTTCCTGCTGGGCTGTTACTAAACTTCCCGCTTGCTGGGGCCTGTCCCATCGCATCAGGGGGCTGGGGAACTGGGCTGAGGGCAGTGTCTTCCTGGTTCTGTCCAGCAGCAGCAGCCTGCCTGGCTAGAGAGGGAAGTCGGCCATGAATGAATGAATAGGTTTGCTGCAGAGACTGTGAGGCTTTAGGACATTTTCTGAGTGAGGAGCTGGCCAGCGAGCGCACCCACCCCTGCGGCAGCTCCGATTGGCGCGTTTTCTCCAGCCTCCTGGGCGGCCTTGCCAAGTGTCATAAAAATACATCAGGGCTCTGGCCGCCCAGAGTCGCACTTACTGCCGGCGGGTGGTGGGGGGGGTGATAGGTTAAACAAATTCCACTCCAGAATTTACTGCACCCGCTCATCTTCTGCCTCAGAGCAGGCCCATATTTCACGCAGAAATACCTCCCTGAATGTCCGAGGGGGAGGGCCCAGCTCATGGAAGGCAGCTTCCAGATTTTTGGGTGAACAAGGGTAGCTGTATAAACTGGCCAAAAACACGTCCTTTACAGAAAGGCGTTTGTGGAATTGCTTTCCAGTAACTGGTACATCAGGGGTAGGACGGGAACTGCAGCTTGAATTGGGCAGAAGAAATTTCCTTTTCTGGCTTCTGTGCATATCTGGAGTCTCGGAAAACGGAGTGTGGAGGAAGGGGAGGTGCCGGGGGGTGGGGGGTGCAGGTTTTGAGCTTTGCTCTGCCCTGTGGGCTGAAGCCCTCATTGGGATTGGAGGTGCTGGCGCCCACAGTACCCAGCTCGGGGCTTCTGGCAGGCTCGGGTTCAGGGTCGCTCTGAGGGGAGCAGGCGTGTGTGTTGGGAAGGGCCTGGCCTACAGGGTGGCATCTCAGATTCAGCCCCAGAGCCCTTCCCTGGCACCCAGCTTCCAGCCGGGTGCCCGCGAGGGCTGGGGTCCTGGGACCACCGACGTGAACTCATGCCGGCCCCGAGGGGTGTAGGACCCCAGTAGTCTGTGGTCCTGTCTCCTGGGGCATGATGGCCAGCTGGGGACCAGTCTCAGCGTCTGACCCTCCCACTGCCGCCACAGCCCTGGAGCTGGTCGCTCCTGCCCTGTCCAAGGGATGCTGTTGCCATGGCCGTCCTGGCCTCTGGGACCTTGGCGGTGGGCCCTTCCCTCAATACCCCGGCACTCGGTGGGGTGGTCTGAGAACTGGCCCAGAGCAAGATGGTGTGCTGCATGCGGCGGGGATGGGGGGCATGGGGGTGATGGGGGATGGGGGGTGGGGGTGGACCCCTAGGGAGCATGAAGAATGTCACTGCACGTATGACTTCCTTTATCTGTTGGGGACGTGCGTTGGTGCCCGGGGGCAGAAGGCTGGGCCCGGGACGCCGGGAGGAGCAGCCTGGTGGCCCCCACCCGGTGGTCCTCAACACCGGGGACTCCCTGCTGTGGGGCCTGGGCGAGCAGCCCTTGGGGGCCGCCCTGAGCTGAGCCGGCTGGCGGGCTGATGGCGGGCGTGAGTCACCACAGCACACAGGGCCAGGACGCCCCGGCAGGGAGGGCCCCGTGGGCGGGGGCATGGCTCCGTCTGGCCAGACGGTTCGTGTCTTCACCAGGCGCCTGAAATAGCTCCAGCGGCGTCCAGCACAGGGAGGAGAGCGTGGATGCCCAGCGGGACGGACGTGCCCGGAGCCTCGGGCGGCTCTGCCAGGCCAGGTAACTAGAGCCTGGCGGGGACACCCTTCTGGCCCAGCCGCAGCCCGCAGGGGGCAGCTGGCTGTCCCCAGTCCTCCCGGAGGTCCCACGCCCTCCTCCCACCCCCGTGGGCTCTGCCACGCCCTCAGTGAGGGAACCTGGCCCCACTGCCTGCTTCTCTGGGGCCCTGGGTGGGCTCCTAGGACCCATGAGACTCTGCGGGTCCCCAAGCCCCCAGGGTCTCCTGCGCCCTCCACCTGGGCCTGCAGATCTGGGCAGGGGTCTTCATCCTGGTCCCACAGGCCCTGTCCCCCAGGCTCCCTTGTCCACCCGTGACAGGGGCATCCTGGTTGGTGTCCTGCCCTGGCCCCTGCAACCCCTGTCAGCCTGCCCAAGGGAGGCAGGACCTCACTGCTCACAGACTATCCTTCAGGGCAGGCCAGGGGCTGCTCTGGGGGGCACTGGGGCCTGTGGGCAGGGGGGACACCCAGGTGAGGTTGGAAGTGCCTCCCTGGGGTACTGGGGCCTCCTGATGGACCTGGCAGATGGCAAACCCAGAGCCTGTTCTACAGGTAGTCTGGCCTGATTTATTTATTCTTTTTTGGCCACACTGTGCAGCCTGTGGGATCTTAGTTCCCTCACCAGGATTTGAACCCGTGCCCTCAACAGTGAAAACGCAGAGTCCTCTAGCAGCTGGACCTCTGGGGAACTCCCTGGCTTCTGCTTTAAATAAATGGAGAGGAAGTCCAGGGCAGAGCCTCCCTGGGGATGAGGGTGGGGTGGGGGGTCACGGGTCCTGTTGAGAAGAGGAGGCCAGTGCAGGGCACGAGGCGTCCTGGGGCGTGTGTGCACGCTCGATCTGCGGCTGGACGCACAGCAGGTGTCCAGACAGGGGCCGAGGAAGGGGCTCTGTGGGAACGAGAGGACACCCTGATGCTGGCAGAGGAAGACCCGAAGCCCAGGAATGCTGTGGCTGTCTGAGCCCCGTCCTCCGAGTACCTGCAGGTCACGTGCGCACTGCTGGAATATCGAGGGCCTGGCCTGGGGCGCCTACACAGGGACAGGTGGGCGCAGCATCCACCAGGCGGGTCTCCTGGTCCTTCCGGAGGGAGGAGTGTGGGGCTGCCCAGGTGGGGCCCTGGCCTGGCTGCGGGGCTCCCGACTGGCTTGCTCCAGACCTGGTGAAGTTAGAGCCACAGCAGCTCCAGGCACGGCTGTTGGCCCGCATGGCCCGGCTGAGGCTGCATCTCCAGGCGACCAGCGCCCCATCCTGCATCCAGGTCCAGCATGTCCACCCGCCTTGGCCTCCCTGGGGTGGGGCGGGCAGGGGCATCCGGCGTCTTGAGTGTGAGGCCATAAGGAAGGCTGGGCGCGGAGGGACCTTGAAGGACTTCCTGTTGTCAGTTTGAGGTGCGGATTGCTGGACTGTGGCATTAACCCTGAGTTTAAAACAAGGCTGTTAACCAGCAGGGCAGCCCCTGGGACATGCCTGCACCTGATGCGGAAGCCGGATGGTGGCACACCACACTGGCGGGCTCGCAAGCACGTGAGTGAGCGTGGTGCGTGGTGGGTTCCCTGGTTGCTTTCCTCTGGGGTAGTGGTGATGCGTCCACGTGGCCTGTCCGCGGGCAGGAGACCCTCCCCTCCACGGGAGAGGGATCAGAAAGGTGCGGCCGGTGAGCTCTGAGTGCACCTCCCAGCCAGCGTCTCCCCTCGTTGGTCTCTGGATGTCAAGAGAGCTGGTCTGAGCCCAGCACATCCCAGCTCAGGTTCTGGAGATGGGGATTCCAGGAGCACGTGACCCCAGGAGTGCTGGCGAGCAAGTGGCTGAGAGCCATGGGCAGCGGGCTCCGTCTATGCAGGACGGGGCACCACCCGGGGCCACTTGCCGCGGGAGATGCTGTGAAGACACGGGGGAGGACAGCTGTGTCGGGACGGGGCAGAGACCAGGGCCATGTGGCCACCAGGGGCTGCCAGGGCCAGACGAGCCGGGAGGACCCTCCGCTGGAGCCTCAGGAGGAACTCGACCCTGTTGACACATCGATTTCCAAGTTGGCATCCAGAGTGCAATAGATTACGTTGCCATTGTTTTAAGCCTGTCTGTGATCCTGGGTTCCTGGCCCGCGTCTGCCCGGGTTTCCTGCAGCCGCCTGGCCTTGGGACGTCTGTGGTGCTCCTGGCTGGTGGCCGCATCCCTTTGGTCTGTCTCTCTGTCTGTTGCCAGCTCCCTACCCACACCACATGGCAGGGGAGGCTCCTGGGGGGTTGATTCTGTCCTGACTCCCATGACCCTGGGGCTGGGGAGGGGTGAGCAGGCATGTGGCCCCTGCAGGCTCTGCGGGAGCCTGAGAAGCCATCTCCGTGCTTGACCAGCTGGGCATCCGTGAGGCCAGGGGCTCAGCTCCCTCCCCCTTGGGCCGTGACCTCACTCGCCCCCCAACCCAGGTCAGGAAACCTGGGGGCTTATCTGGCCCCTGCCCCCATCCTGACCTCAGAGGGAACCCCAGCCTCTGGGCCTCAGGGATGACTTGCTTCTCTGCCTAAAGATGCTTGGGGTCGGCGCTGAAAGACGCCAGTGAACCTGATCTGCCTGCCCAACACCTGTTCGGATGTGACTGCACTCGAGGGGGACGTTGTCAGTGCTGTTTGCCTTGCTAGACCCGTGGCCGCCTGGGATCTGCTTGTCTTCAAGATGATCCACTTGAGTTCAAGCCTGCTAGAAAGAAGGCTTCCAGAGGTGGTTTGTGATGCTGGTTGAGTTCTCTTTCTGGTCCACACACACTGGAAGAAGCACAGACCTGCTGTCCAGTTGGGTTCTCACTGAGGGCCCTGAGTGCTCAGCGTGGGGCCCGTTTGGGGTGAGGGTAGCTCGCTGACACCCAGGAGCCCCCACAGGCAGGCGGGGCCGGGTTTGGGGAGGCCCAGTGCAGCTCCGCCCAAGCCCGGTGGGGGCCACCCTGGGAGGGATGAGGGCTGGTTAAATCGAGTGGAAAATCAGTCTTCAGGGCTCCCCGGTGGCCACCATGTCCCCGGGAAGGCACAGATTACCCGCACGGCCTGGCAGCCTTTGTCTGTGTTTCCCAAGGTGATTTGATAGCTGGACAGCTGCTCCGGAATCCACACTCTGGGAAGGCAGCCTTCCCAGATCTCCGCAGGGGCCACCCGGGGTCTTGGGACGCAGGCGCGTCCCCCCGATGCTGCCCGGTCCTGGGACAGACCAAGCTGGCTCCCACCTCCCTGGCTTTGTTTGTGCCATTGCCCCCCAACAGGTCCTCCCACGGCAACAGAGCAAGCAGGGGGACGGCTGAGGGGGTGAGGGCCCAGGGGCCTGCCTAGCCCACCCCAGGCCCGGGTTCCAGCAGTATCCATGGAGGACATGTGGCCATGGCCCACAGGGATCCTGGGGCTGGGCTGGGTCCTCCATGGCTCCCAAAGCTCTCCGGAGCACTCCCAAGTTATATGCACAAATGTGTATGCACATGTGTGCACACAGTGCTGAGCTCTCCTGCACATGTGTGTGCACACGTGTACACACATGGGCACACAGTGCCGAGCTTATGCACACATGCATGTGCACACACGGTGGGCACACGTGTACACAGTGCTGAGCTCGCCTGCATATGTGTGTACACACCTGTGCCCACATGCATGTGCACACACAGGCACACGGTGGGCACATGTGTACACAGTGCTGAGCTCACCTGCGTACGTGTGTACATACCTGTGCCCACACGCATGTGCACACACAGGCACACGGTGGGCACACGTGTACACAGTGCTGAGCTCACCTGCATACGTGTGTACACACCTGTGCCCACGTGCATTTGCACACACAGGGACCCATTCAGGTAGCAGGCACAACGTGAGTCCCTTTGCACCCTCCTCTGCCTTTGAAGCAGGTGCCAGAGTCTTCCTACTCAAATGCCCCAGCTGCCCCAGACCCACAGGGTGTCCGGACCCCCAGTGGCTTCTCCTGGGCTGTTCTGACCTCCAGCGGCTCCAGGAGCTGGCCAGGGGCGGGGAGCACAGGCTGGTGGGGCCCAGGGGAGCAGTCCAATTCTGCTCAGAGCCCCAGCGGCCAGGAGACCCTCCCTCTGCCTGCGTGTGACAGGTGTTGAGGGGGCCCGACTGTGTGCTAGGCTCTGAGGAGCTGGGCTGGGAGGTGGGCCCTGGGCCTGGGTGAAGCTCTGTTTCTGAGCAGTGTGAGGCCCTGGGCACCTTGCCCAGGAGGACGTGGGGTGAGTGGGACAGGTGAGGCCTGTGGGAATGGGCAGTGGCTGGCTGGAGGTGTTCCAGGGGGAGCCATGCTCACTTGATAAGGGGTAGGCGCTGGAGACCCATCCGAGCTGTGCTTCCTGGAGACAGGCCAGGGGCCTGAGGCTCCTCCAGGCCTGATAGTTCTGCAGCAGCTGTTTCCAGCTCCTGGGAGGTGGGGGCCGAGGTCCAGACGCCCCACCCAGTAGCAGTCTGAACTCTGTGGGTGTCTACCCGCCTCATGGCCACTCCCTGAGTCTGTCCACAGGGGGATGATTCAGCTGTCCCTGGGGGTGGGGATTCAGGCGTGGGCCTCTGAGCTGGTGTCCCCTGGCCCTGTGAGCCGCAGTCTCCCCGTCTGAGCAGGGGGCTGGCCCGGAGCACAGCCCCTGCTGCCCAAGCTTAGAGTTTGGGGCGGTTGACCCCACAAGTCCAAGCGCTGGAAACGGTGCCCTTGCCTGCTGGCAGCCGCTGCCCCGGGTGCTGCTCATGACCAGAGCTCAGGGCCGTGTGTGTGGGGTCTGGGCCCATCCTCTGTGGCTGCATCTGCTCGGAGCAGCTGGGCTGGCTGGCTCTCAGGCTGGGGTTGGCGAAGGACAGAGGCCTCCAGGGCCCAGGGTGGTACAGGAGGGCGCCCATGGGCCCCCATGAGCTCCAGGGCCCCCAAGGCGGCCCCAGGCCCCAGCCATGAGGACAGGCACGTTCGGAGCCCCTGTCATCCAGCAAGGTGCGCTGTCCTTACTGAGATGGCGCTCGTGGAGCATGGCCTTTCATGGCGTCAGGTGTGTGGCCGTCCTGCAGAACCATCCGTGGCGCTGGGCCGGTGCTCGGTCAGAACCCTGTGTGCCTGGTTTGCTGGATCCGCATGGCGGCTCAGGGCTCTGGGCCTGGTGGTGGGTTCCTGGGGCCTTGGTGGGCAGGGGTGCGCTGGTTAATAAACCACCACACTCAGCGCCTTAGGATGGCAGCTCATTTTCTCCAAGGCTGGCGGTCGCGAGCCCCACCTGGGCCTCAGCGGCTGAGATCGGAGTGTCTACAGGCTGGGCTCCTCAGAGGCTCAGGGCTGAACACGCGCCCTGCCTTCTCCAGTGTCTGCAGGCGCTCCGTCCCTGGCTTGTGGCCCCTCCTCCACGTTCACAGCTAGAAATGGCTGGTCGGGTCCTTCTCACTGCATCGCGTCTCCCTGGCCCCCCTTCTACGTCTGAAGACCCCTGAGATGACACCGGGCCCACCCAGATGCTCTCTGGTCCCAGTGTGGCCCATGGGGACTTGGCACCCCTAGGAACCATGACCCAAACCGCCCCCCCCCCACCCTCCCCGCGCCAAGCCCGGGAGAGCTGCACTCACGCCGAGTCTGCTCCCAGGCCGGCACTGGTGTTGGGTGAGCGCCACTCCCCAGATGCAAGTCGTGTTGATGGTACAATTCTGGCAGGAGTGTTAAGGGCTGACCTATGTGTCCCTGAATCCCTGTGCTGAAGCATTGACCCCCCGGGACCTCCAGGTGGGCCTCATTTGGAAACACAGTCATTGCATTAATAGTGAAGCTAAGTGGTGGTTATGCCCGAGCGGGGTGAACCCTAACCCAGGAGACCGGAATCCTTGGGGAAGGTTGTAGACACAGCGCACGTGGGGAGACTGGGACTTACGGCCTGGCACCCAGGATCTGTCAGCAACTGGACAGGCCCCAGGACAGACCCTGCCGTGCCCCGGGGAGCCTCCTGCCCTCCCATCCACCCCAGGGGTCCTTCAGAGCTCGGCCATCGGAGGTCAGGCCTGACCACTCGTCTAAACGCCAGGCGGGGTCGCTGCAGGGCTGGGCGCTCCCTCCTGCCTGGGTCCCGTAGAGGGAAGCGGGCTGCAGGCAGCAACGTGGCTCCCTTTGGCAAAGGGCCTTGGGGTTTGCGGGGCCCTGGCCCCCGAGCTGAGCACTGCTGGAGACCTGGGGTCAACTTGTCGCCTGTGGGACCACAATGCTGGGCTTTTGAGGATGGGGCAGAGCCCTGTGCTGAGGGCCCCAGGAAAGAGAGCGGGTGAAGTGCAGACTGTGGGGACCCCGGCCTCCCCCTCTGGGGGAGCCCAGCCAGGGCTTCTGGGGAGGCCTCCGAGGGGCCGCTGGCCGTGGGAACTGTGGCCTCCTGGCGCCCGCTCCCCCCTCGGCCAGGGAAAAGTGGTGAAGAGGAAGACACCACTGAGACCACAAGCCCAGACCCCCCCCGAGGGCTCAGGGCCTCGGAGAGACAGCTGTGTCTGGAGGGTTGCACCACGGGGTGCCTGCTTCTGTGAGCATGTCCGAGGGGGCCTGGCCGACGACCTCAGGAGCCAGGGTCTCCCCACCCAGGGACCAAGACGCTCCCAAACACCCTCGGGAACAGTCCTTTCGTAAAAGCCTCAAGGCTTCAAGCATTCTTTAGGCTTTAGTCACGGTGGTGACCGGAGGCAGCCTCTCTGGCCAGCAGCCATCTGTAATGAGCCCTGGAGGTGCTCCCTGGGGCTGCTCCCAACGCTGCCCTCTGTGCAGAGGACACCGGGCTGGTCCCGGTGTGTCTCCCTGTGCGGGGTGGACCCCCTCCCTCCCCGCCTTCAAGACCAGGTTACCGAGCCGCCTTTGGAAAGGCCCCACGTGGCACCTCTTGCTGCCGGTGGCCGTGCACACCCCCATGGACGCAGCAGCAGGTGGGGAAGCTGCCGGCTGTGCAGAGTGCCTGCCTGGGCTCTGCTGTTGGCCAGCCGGTGACCTTGGGTGTGCCTCGGGGTTCTCAGCTGTGAAGCCAGCCTCCTGCCCACTCTGCTGGGGTCGAACTTGGCTGACACGAGAGAAGTGCCTGGAAGCAAAGGGCATCATCGTGAGTGTGTTTCCGTCTTTGCCCTGCCCACCAGGAAGCTTCAAGCAGAGGGTGTGACCCAGCTCAACCTGCCTTGGGGGCTCTGGGCACTCCCTGAACGTGTTGGTTTCTTTTGGTATTTCCTCTTCCTCTCTCCACTCATTATTCATTTCTCTTTTTTTTCATTATTCATTTCTTATTAATCGCTTTTATTAATATACTTCACCTGTGGGCTTCTCAGGTGGTGCAGTGGTAAAGAACCGACCTGCCAATGCAGAAGATATAAGAGATGCGGGTTTGATCCCCAGATTGGGAAGATTTCCTTGGAGGAGGGCATGGCAACCCACTGCAGTATTCTTGCCTGGAGTATCCCATGGACAGAGAAGCCTGGTGGGCTACAGTCCATGGGGTCGCAAAGAGTTGGACACGACTGAAACGACGCAGCACGCACACGTACTTCATCTACATAAGATTCGCCATTTTAAAGTGTAAGACTCAGTGGTTCTTGATACTCATGACAGATACTGGAGTCAGGCAGCCAGGATCACAGCCAGTTTTGGAACAATTCATTATTCGCTGAAGGAGACCCCCCACCCCTCGACCAGTACTCCCTCAGCCCCTCTCCCTAGACAACCACTAGTCCACGTTCTGTCTCGGTGGATTTGCCTGTTCTGACATTTCATGGAGGGGCAACCACACAGTACGTGTCCTTCTGTATCTGGCTTACGTCACTGAGTGGAATGTTTTTGAGGTTCACCCATGTGTAGCGTGTAGCAGCGCTTCCTTCTGTGGCTGAATCAGACTCCACTGCGTGGATGGACCACTTTAGGGTCGTCCTTGCCTCTGATGGACGTTTGGGCTGTTTTACCACTTCGGGCTGGTGTGAGTCACACTGTGCACACGTGTGCAGAAGTTCCTGTGTGGACGTGTTTCCCATTATATTGGGTGCCCACCTGGAATCGTGGGTCTCATGGCAGCTCTGTGTCTGTCCTCTGGAGGAGGCGCCGTAACTGTCTTTCCCGGGGCCGCGCCGTTCCCATCCCCACCAGCAGGGCACAGGCTTCCACGACCACATCCTCCCCAACACGCGTCATTTTCTGGGGTTGTTTTGTTTTGTTTCTTGATCCCGGCCTTCCTAGTGCGTGCGAGGTGGTATCTTATTGTGGTTTTAGTTTGCATTTTCTGAATGAGTGATGATGTTGAGAATCTTTTCATGTGCTCACTGGCCACTTGTGTGTCTCCTTTGGAGAAATGTCTGTTCAAATCCTTTACCCATTTTTAAAGTAGGCGGTTTGTCTTCCTGTTGTTGCGTTGTTTGAGTTCTCTGTCTATTCTAGACCGCTTTACCACTCCTTCATCAGAAACTTGATGCAAACATCTCCTGACCTGCAGGTTGTCCTCTCCTTCTCCTGATGGTGACTTTGCAGCACAAATTGTTTTTTTTTTTTTTTTTAGTTTGTTTATTTTTTGGTTGTGCTAGGTCTGCGTTGCTACACATCCAGGCTCTCTCTAGTTGTGGTGAGCGAGGACCGCTCTTGTTTGCTGTGCACGGGCTTCTCATTGCAGTGGCTTCTCTTGTTGCAGAGCTCAGGGCTTCCATAGTTGCAGCGCACAGGCTCAGCAATTGTGGCGAGCAGATTTACCTGCTCCGTGGCACATGGAACCCTCCCGGACCAGGGAATAAACCTGTGCCCCCTGCATTGGCAAGTGGATTCTTATGCCACCAGGGATCTTTCAGCGTGCTAGTTTTTAGTTTGCTGAAGTCCTTTATCTATTTTTTTTTCTTTTGTCATCTATGCTTTTGGTATCTATTCCTTTTTTCATCTGACTGTAATGGACACATTTCGTAAGGTGAATCCTTCATGGGTCCTTCCCTGAGGGTAGTGGGGAGTGCAGGCTCGGTGTTGGCACATGTGGCTGTCAGCAGAGCTGAGGGAGGCCAAGGCCATCAGGGAAGGCTTCCTGGAGGGAGAGGCTGGTCCTTCTTGCTGCGGCGTTGGGATCTGGCCCCTTTAGCTTGGCGGGGCTCCCTGGGGCAGAAGTGGGGCCCCAAAGCGTCCTCCAGGTGTGGGGCTGTCTTCCTTTCCTGCACCTGCCTGCCCTCCAAGCCCCTCGTTTCTGAGCCTAGCCCCGGAACAGTGAGCGGAGACGGAGAGCTGGGAGCACACAGGGTAATTAATTTTGACTTACAGAAGCTGTATTAAATTGGATAGAAACTGGCGAAAATAGGATTAGGAGAGGAGCTGAGCCAAGAGCAAACAGAAGGAAAAGTCCCCGGGCCGGGCAGCCCAGCCGTGTCCTCGGATGCGGAGGCGAGAGAAGGCCTGGACATTTCTGGGCGATCGCGTCATGTCCGAGGCTCGGCCTCCCTTCGTCTCCCTGCCGGAGGCGGCAGCCCCGGCCGGGAGATGGGAAGGCGGCTGCTCCCCTCCCTGCGACGGCTTATCTGCGCTGAGCTCACTGAGTCCAAGGATTAATTTGGAAACAATTAAAATTCTGTGCAAAACAAGCCGAGGGCTGGGCTGCCCGGGGGCTGGCACGCACGGGGCCCTTTCACCACCAAAGCAGAAATCTAATTAGTGCGGGATTAAGGCGGCCACAAACCAGCAAGCAGGGGACCCTGCTCTCAGAAGGCAGCTGAGTCCCAGCGTGCCGCGCCGCGGGCCGGCGGCAGACAGGGCAACGGCTGGCCGGGCTGGCGTCCTGGCCCCTGGCGAGCTGACGGCTGGGCCCACAGGCTCCCCTGCACCCTAGTCCACCATCCTCAGCTGTCTGCACCCACATGGATGGATGGCAGAGCCATCTGAGTCCCGGGCGGAAGGTGCTGGAGCGGCTGGGGTCCGCCTGGACAGCCGTGCTGGCCTCTACCTCCTCTCTAACTGCATCTTCAGGAATTGTGGGGACCGTGCCACTCTTGATGGGGCCCCTGAGATGCTCACGGTTGTCTCACTGCGGTCTGGAGGTACCAGGGTTTGGCTGAGACAGTGGAGCCCAGTGGCCCGCCCCCCGAGGGTGTGTGAGCTCGGTAATCAGGTCACCTGGAGTCCAGGTGTGCGAGGCCGGGGCTGGCCCACCTGCAGACGTGGCCTGAGGGATGCCAGCAGCTGTCCTGGACCAGCTCTTGGGGTGGCCTCCGGGGGGCGTGGCCACCACTCCCAGTGCCCTGGAATTCCGTGAGGGCAGCAGCCCTCCCCAGGGTGTGGCGACACCTGCCCTGCCCTGCACATGGACAGGTCGCAGGTCTGGGGCCGGGGTGTTTAAGAGCCCCAGGCAGCCTCGTGCCCAGCCTGCGAGGGCGTCCCAACCTGGGGTAGAGACCCTCTGAAGGTGCAGACTCTCCTCCCAGAGCAGTGCTCTGACAGTTTCTCTGTCCCCCAGGCTCTTCTCTGGGTCAGGGGCAACACACCACCTCCCCCCAGCCAGGCCCCCCAACCCGGCCAGAAAAACAGCCTCTGCACCGGGACTCGCGAGGCAAATGAAGGATGTTGGTCTGAGGGTCTCTGCAGCTCCTCTCCACGCTGTGCTCAGAGCAGGGTGTGCACACGTGTATGGAGTGTGTGTGCTGCCGTGTGGCAGGCCAGCAGCTGGGGGGTGGTCTGTGCGCAGACGTCTCCCGCCACCTCGGGTCTGAGGACACCGTCTCTGGGGGGCCTTCCAGGCGCAGGGGTGAAGGCTGGGGGTGAGCCGTGGGGAACCTGGGGCAGCCCTGGTCTGCATTCTGGCCTCACCCCTAGGGCCGCACGAACTGGCGGGCTGATGCTCAGGGTGGGTGGGGCCAGGGCCCGGTGACTGCGGCAGGGGGAGGAGGGCCACGATCCTTCCCGAGGAGACCCGGGAGGTCAGGGCGGGAGGGCATCCTTCGGCCCGCCTTGAGCTCTGAGTGTGCTAATGAGTTTGAACTCTGGCCCTGGCTCCAGTCCGCTGGCAGGGTCCTCCCAGGAGGGGCTGTGTTATCAGCCCACCCGCGGGCTCCACGTGAGCGGCTACTGGCCTCTTCGGGGCTTGGAGCCAGGGTACACCAGGAACTGATAGATTAATTGGCCGCAGCCCCTCCCCAGCAGGCAGGCCTGGCGCCAGGGGGGCAGAGGGCGGACCCAGCAGACGCTGCCCCCAATTTGGGAGAGGGACCCAGCTCGCCAGGGTCCGCAGCCAGGCTGACACAGGTTCAGAGATGTGGAGACCTCATCCTTGACCCGTGTCCCCTCCACCCAGAAGGAAGCGGCTCTGCCGTCGAGGTCCCCGGGTTTCACTTCGAGCCATGGTGTTGGGGGTTCCCTGAACTTCAAGCAGTGGATCTGGCCCAGGGGCCTGTCAGGGGCGTGGTGCGGAAGGCTGTGTCCCTCACCCCGCCGTGACCCTCACCCCGCCACGACCCTCACCTCGCCGTGACCCTCATCAGGCTCTCAGGTGACCTGAATACACTTCTGCTTCTGGGCAAACCCCAGCAGAGAGAGGGAAGCGGGGTTTTCCTGGCTGGAATGCAGGGTGCACAGGGGATTCTGTGCAGGCCGCCGTGGGGGAGGGGCAGTGGGCTTTGTGTTGCACCTCGTCCAGCCCTCCAGGTCTGGTCAGGGGGCTCAGATCCCTCTGTGGTTCTTCAGCTCAGCCTGAGCTCGTTGGTCAGGTTCCTGCCCCCAGAACTGGGGTCTTTGCACCTCCCTCGGGGTCTGACTGCCCCCCCCCCCCGCCCTTGCTCCAGCCTGGGCTCAGCTCTGCAGGGACGGGCCTCACCCTGAAAGGTGTCCTTTGTCCCTCCCACCCAGGCGTGGCGTGGCGGACTCCCTGACTGCCCAGCACACGGCTCCTAGCAGCAGGACGCTGGGAGCAGGGTCCGGGGGTGCAGCCAGCGGGGCCCCGGTAAAGGTGAGTCCGTGGTGGGGGTCTCCTTTCCCTCCCTGGGGGCTGGCCGTGCCTCCCCTGCCCCAGCCCCAGAGCCTGAGGAGCGATTTCACTTCCTGATCTGCCTGGAAAACACCCCGGAGTCCACTTGGCCAGCGGCCGGGCACCTCTACAGGATGCTCCTTCTGCTTCTAGCAAGAGCAGTGGGGCCCAGAGGCCCCACCCTGCTGGACGTGCCATGGCATTCCCTGGGGTGACTCACAGGTGCCCAGCTCCCCGTTCTGGGGGGCTGGGGGTGGGGACGCAGAGCTGGCGGGCAGGCAGCCCCTCCTGGTGGGCGAGCGCCCTCTGTCAGGACGTCCCGGGCCAGGGACCCAGGCTTCTGCTTCCTGGAGGGAGTGTGGTGCTCCACCCCAGGGCGTCTGGGTTGGTCAGGGGCCTCAGATAAGACCCTCCTTGTCCCTCAGCCCTGAGACGCTGGCTGGGGCTGGAGGCCGCTGACCCTGCGCGCTGACCCACCAAGCTGGAGCCTGGTTGCGGACATCAGGCCTCCTGGAGGAGCTGCGGAGCTGCCCTGAGGGGCGGCTCAGGCTGACACCGGGGCAGACCAGCCTGCCGGGCGCTGCAGGGCCCTCGCCGGCCCTCAGTTTCCTCCTGTGGACGCACCCTGCCCCACAGTGCTCGCTGTCCATGCACCAAGTGGGGAGCTGGAGGGCGGCTGGTCCCCGGGGTCTCGGGTCTCTCAGAGCCTTGGTCCTCAGATGTGAAGTGACCACACCGACCCCTGGCTGTGCTGAGGGCGGGGCAAGACCCCATGTGTGAGGAGTGGTCACGATGAGTGTTAATCAGGAGGCAGAGGACACAGGAGCCAGCCAAACACCCTGGGTTTGAGTCAGTGCGGCCCCACAGAATGGGGCTGACCCTGACCTGACCCTGACCTGACCCCGAGCCTCAGTTTCCCCGTCTGTAAAAGGGGCACCAGCACCCAGCCCCCGGGCTGGCATGGGATCCAGACTCAGTGGAGACTGGAGTGCTGGGATGGTGGGGGGCTGAGGGCAAAAGGGTCTGTGTGCCTACCCCCGGGTCACAGCCAGATGTGGACACTCTAGTGGCCTTGCCTGCAGGCAGGGAGTGGGTGGACATGACCCCGTGGGCCAGGGCTCGACCAGGACGCCGGGCACCTCTGAGAAGCCACCGTCCCTGGGGCATTGAGGCTGATGTCCCCGTGGACACAGCTGAGACCCAGGGGGCACCCTCGGAGGAGAGCTATAGGCAGTGTCCTCATCTCTTGGGAGCGAGGCAGTGGCTTCTGGTCCAGGCACACTGTCCCCGTGCCCCAGCCCCTCTCAAGCAGCGTGACGGTGTGGTCAGGACCCCTCACCTGAAAGGACGTGACAGGCCTCCCACCCACCTGCCCCGAGATGCAAGCTGTTGTGTTAGAAAACCAAAGGCAAGGAGCCAGTCGGAAAACATCTTTGAGGACGGTCTCCTTTCTGAAACATCAGAGCTGTTGACTTCACCCTGTCTTGGTGCAGTCTCAGGCACAGCATGGTCAGCTGTTGGACAGTCAGGGCTTGAAGGGGCCACCCAGGGCTGCAGCCCCGCAATGTGTCCTGTCCACGTTGAGACGGGCCCTCCGTGTGACATGCTCACCAGGTTCGCGAGACCGAGAGCAAGAACGTAACGTGGCAGCCCGCGTGATGGGACATTACGCAGGCGAAAGAGGGAATGAAGCGCTAACACAGGCTACCCCAATATGAACCTCAAAGATGTGATGCTCAGTGAGAGAAGCCGGACGCGGAAGACTGTGCAGTGTGCGGTTCACATTGAGAAGCATCAACAACGGGCATGTCCACGGAGGGAGAGCGGGGCTCAGTGGTGCCGGCGCTGGGAGGGGTAGGGGCTCTGGGGAAGGCTGCTCTTTGTGGGGATGAAAATTTTCTCAAACTGACTGTGGAGGAACTTCCCTGGTGGTCCAGTGGCTGAGACTCTGCGCTCCAGTGCAGGGCAGCTGGGTACGATCCCTGGTAACTAAGGTCCTGTGGGTCGCAACTAAGATCTAGCACAGCCAAACAAAGTATTTAAAAAGTAAAAAATAAGTAAAATAAAATTGACTGAGGAGATGGTTACATCGCTCTGAATATATTAAAAGCCATGGAAGTTCAGACTTTCAGTGGGTGAACTGTATGGCATGTGAGTTATATTTCAGTAAAACTGGTTTTAACGTCTCTGGGACTTCCCTGGGGGCCCAGTGGTCAAGACCCTGCCTTCCATTGCAGGGGGTGCAGGTTTGATCCCTGGTTGGAGAACTAAGATCCCACATGCCTCCTGGCCAAGGAAACAAAACATAAAACAGAAGCAATGTGCAAATAAAGACTTTGAAGGTGGTCCACATCAAAAAATCTTCAGAAAAATAAATGAGGAAAACATAAGCCACCTCATTAATGATTTTAGTATTGATTACACGTGGCAGGGATGGTATTTCAGATGCACGTGGTGATGGTGCTCAGTTGGGGAAGATGAGGACAGAGGACGTTCTGAGACAGGCGGCGATGATGGTGGCACCACAGTGAGAACGAGCCTGAGCTGAGCATCCAGAAACGGCTCCCGGCCTCCAGTGGGTCTGCCCCGGCCTCCAGCGGCTCCTGACACTCAGCTGCGCTTGGGCTTCAGGACCAGCTGCTGCCTGCCCTGGCACCGTGTGGCCTGGTCTCTGTAAGCTGCTCCGTGTTTGTCAGAGGCAGCTTCCTGACTCAGGGGCTCTGCTCACATCCTGGGACGCTGCACAGGCCCCTCAGAATCCACCCAGAACCTCAGAGAGTGACTTTGCTCAGCAAATAGGGTCTTTACAGTCCAAGCAGGTTGTGTTGAGGTCGGACTGGCGTGGTTGGGGGAGGGTGGCTAGTGTCCTTGCGATAAAAGGGAGAGCCAAAAGACACTGGGGAGGAGGGTGGCCAGTGACCACGAGGCAGAGGCTGGAGGGACGTGGCCACAAGCCCGGGGACGCCAGCTGCCTAGAGGCTGGACGAGGTGGGAAGGGCCCTCCCTGGAGGCTTGGGTGAGCCCGGCCCTGCAACACCTCGATTTTGGACATCAGGCTGCAGACTTCGAGAGATGAGTGTTGTTGTTTCAGGCCGTCCAGCCTGTGGTCCTTTGCTCCAGTGGCCCCAGGAATGAGTAGCTGACCCGCCCACCCCCTGCTGGTGGGGCTCACAGACCAGCCCGGATCTGGGCCACTGGGTGTGAGTGAGGCCGCGCTCCGAGAGCGCGGTGAGCCTGTAAGACTGTGCCATGGGGCCGGTGGGGTGGCGTCGCCCCACGGCGGGGCCAGGGGAGGCCCCTGTCCTTGCGGGGCGCCCGCTGGCCCCGACAGTCCCTCCCCTGGCGGGCTGCGCCTCCTGGTTTAAATTGCTGCCTGGTCGGGTTCCCGCTGTTTCCCAGCGGCCCCCCTGGCTTGGCAGTGAGGTGTCCTGGTCTCTTTTTCCAGCGGGTGTGGGCCAAGCGGAAAATGACCTCAGAGGGTGGGGAGGCCAGGGAGGCCTGTAGAGCTCCCAGGGCACCCTGAGGGCTGGGCTGGGGTCCCCGCTGGGAGCCCTGCCACAGGCACTGTGCCCTGAGCCCCGGGCTCCGGGGTGAGCCTGGACCCTTGTGCTCGTAGCCCTTGAGAAGACCCCTTGCCACTCAGCCTGGCCCGTGTCGACCTGTACCAGGGCCTGTCTGGGAGGAGGGGTTGGGGGCCGGGTGGAGGGCACTCCCACGGCCTAGATGCCTGAGGACACAGCCGGACTTGGGTGCGAGCGCTTGCCTGTGTCCTCGTCCTCAGGAGGCTTCAGATGGAGGTGGGGCCGTCGAAAACTGTGGCCCTGGGCCGTGGGGTCAGTATGAGGCTTCCCAGCAGGATGGCCCCTCATTCAGGGTCCTACCGAGAAAGAGAACCCCTCCCAAGGCGCTTTCATCAGGGGGAGCTGAGTTCCCCTCGATGGGGGCGTGGAGCGCCTGCCCCCCCAGGCAGAGCAGCCCCTGCCCCCCACAGCCTTCCTCCAGGCCCCCTCCCCAGGGCTGGGTGTGGGGTGGGGCTGGCGGAGCTGCTGCCTGGGGCTCAGGGTTTGGGGAGACGCCCAGGACAGGTGCTGGGTGTAGCCGGTGAACCGGGTGCCCAGTCTCCATGGCTGGGGCCAGGCTTGGGGGACAGGGGACGAGCAGCACCCCCAGGTTGGGGGAGGAGGCTCTTGGGTGGAAGCTGGCAATCCTCCATGCTCCTCGGCAAGCAGCCACCTCTTCCCTGGGTGTCTCTTCCATCTCTTTTGAAGACTTGGCGCTGGATTTGGGGCTGGCCAGGGCAATTCAGGATGACCTCATCCGGGGAGCCTTAGCTTCATTGTGTCTGCAGAGACCCCTTTCCCAAACATGGCCCCATCACAGGTTCTGGCAAACACAAATTTGGGGGCACCATTCAGCCCCCCGTGGCCAGGCACACAGAGGGATCCGGATGTGACAAGGACTGGAATCCACCCAGAGCCTTCCTGTCCTGGGTGCCCGTCACCCAGGGGGACAGAGGTTGCTGCCTGACCTCTGAAAGAAAGAGCCCAGGAAGCTGTGGGGCCATGTGGGATGTGCTCACCTGTAGGACCCCCTCACCGAGTTCAGAGGCAGGTTAGGATGACTCAGGCGAGGGCTGGGCTCAGCCCCCAGCCGGTGCTTCTGCCACCATGAACCCCTGAGGAAGGAGCTGAAGGCTCTGCACCACCCCCCCGACCGCGGCCAGACCACTGCTTCCCAGGCCCTGTTAATTTGGTTCATTTGTCCGTCCATCCATTCATCCAAACATCCATCTGTCCGCCATTCACCCGTCCACCAGTCCATCCACCCGGCGTCTGTCCATCAGTCCATCCTCATCTATCAGCGTTTGTCCCTCTGTCCCTCTCTCGGCCCGTCCCTCAGTGTCTGACCTTGGGTGACTGATGAGTGGGCGGGGAGGGGAGCCCCAGACAGGCCTCACGGTCCACCCTCCCCACCAGGGCCTCGGCCCTCCCCGCCGCCAGGCAGGCGGCCCAGCCTGCAGCTGTGGGCTCCGGGTGGGAGTCTGGACCTGCTTGCTCTGTCGCTGCAGCTGAGAAGTGTTTCCAGTTCACAGCAGCGTAATTACTCACCCTCCTTTGGACAGGGTGGGGGGGTGGCCTCAGGGCGGGAAGATGTGTGTGCCGGTCCAAGCTGATTCAGACCAGGGAGAGGACAGAAAGGCTGGACAAGGGAGGTTTGGGCAGAAGTTCAAGGGCGCAAGGAGGTGGCTGCGAAAGTGCGGGGGCGCCAGGTGGGAGAGACTCCTGCAAGCTCCCAGCGTCCGTCGGTCCAGGCTCCGCAGGGGCCTGAGGGCACGGAGCCAGCCTGGGGGGGTGGGTTGGCTGAGGAGGGGGAGCTGCTGGTCAGGGCCCTGGGAACTCAGCGAGAGGGTGCTGGGCCCAGGGTGGGGCTGGCTTCACAGCACGGACACATCACCGGGGCCTCTGGCCCCGAGTGGACGCTCCCTGGGGTGTAGTGACCTCTGACTCTAACCAGACACCCTCTCTGCAAGTTCCTGAAACCAGCACAAATGAGCCAAGGCTGCTAGTCTTGGAAGTGATCCTCCGGCTGCCCAGGGGGCTGGTCTGGAGCCTTGAGGGGAGAGTTGGCCACAGGCAGCTGCAAGGAGTCCAGCACCTTGGCTTCAGATGAGACCCTGGTTTTGGGAGGGATGTGAGCAGGGGAGGACGTTTGCCACCCACACGGCCACTTCACGCTCCCAGACTCCCTGGGAGGTGCTGGGGCGGTGGGGCACTGAGGCTCCGGGCCACGCAAGTGGGGAGTGGCAGGGCCAACATTCCTGGCTGCCACTGCGGACAGAGGCCAATGAGAGGCAGGGGTGGGTGGGCCCATCCAGAGCCCCATCCTGGGGGCCCCTCAAACCAGCCGGCAGCCCCAGGAGCTCGGTGAGCAGGCCAGCAGCCTCTTCTGTGGTCCTGCCGAGCCCGCGTGTGCTCAGACGGTGGCCTGAAGTCCCCGCCTCCCAGCGTGGGCCTTGGTGGACAACGGAGCCCTGTGTGGACCGGATGAATGGCATGGGGGTGGGGAGGGGCTGGCACGGGGGCCTTGCCTGTCAGTCTGCTGTTAACCCCTTAGGGCCGGGCAGGGAGTGGGAGAGGGAGCAGCTTCCCTCATTCGCTTTGCTTCTCACTCCCAGGAGAGCACCTGCTTTCACTAAGCACCTACTGTATGCCTGAGTGCTCAGGAATGGTCCCCTAGCCCTGCTCTCTGCCTGGCACTGGGGACCCACAGGGGGCACAGCCAGCCCCACAGGGGTGCTTCCATCTGCTTCTGCCACAGCTGGCCAGCCCAGGAGCCCTCTGGACACTGGACAGGGCCCAGGAATTGGCCCATAAACACCCCGGCTTCCAACCCCGCAGATGCGCCGGAGCCCCTCGCTGGCTGCTGTTCCCGCCCTGTCCCCTCCCCCTGCAAACAAGCTCCAGGAGCTGAGGCCTTGTCTGGGGTTCCCCTCCGGGACTCCTGCCCAGAGGGCCGAGCTGGGGTCCCCACTGCCCTCCGTGTGCTGCTTTGCATGGGATCTCAGAGAGGGAGGGGCTGGAAGCTTTGCCTTTTTCCCCACCTGCCCGTGGGTCCCCAACTTCAGGGAGGAGTGTGAGAGTCCACCCCTCCATGGCCTGGGGCTTGTCAGGGTATCCCTCTCACCCTGGGGGACCCCAAATGTGAGGGAGACGGTCCCGGCCAGGAAGGGGGCTGAGTGTCTAGCAGCTGCCCGTGGAGGGGACCCTGGAGCCGAGTCCTGGGGAAGTCGCCCCGCAGCTGTAACTCAGGTCAGGTCGCCATGTGCAGCGCTTCGCCCTGAGCATGTAATCATCCCATTTCCGACGGCCGGTCATCGCTGCTCACAATTAGCAGGACTTGCTCCCCTCGCCGCCAACCTCAGGCTCCAGCCAGCAACTTCCGAAGGAAGCTGCGATGTCTGCGGGGACCATGGGCTTCCTGTGGGAGAGCCAGAGTCCTGGAGGCGCCAAAATGAGGAGGGGGCGGAAGGGGGGCCTCCTGGAGGTGGCTCGGGAGGGGCCCGAGGGGGTGCTGAGAGCCGGATGTGCCTGCAGATGCCCTCGTCCCTGGGAGGTTTATGCGTTCCCTGCTTTGGGACAATTTCGTGCAGCCGTTTGTGGTTTTCTCTGGTAATTGATGGTTACAGCCCATGACTGATGGGGGGGACCAAGGCCAGAGGGCCAGAGGCTGGCGGCACCTGGTCGGTGGGTCCCTCCACCCCCCCACCCCCGCAGGTGGTTTCTGCTGCGAGGCTGGGGCTCAGCCCAGGGCATCCCCATCCCATCCCACCAGCCAGGTGACCCCTAACATGCCCCTGCAACTCCATGGGGTCCCCTGTCCTCCCTGCGCGGCCATCGGCCTTGGAGCTTCTGGGAGCCGCCAGGGCAGCGGCCACCATGACATGTCTCGTGACTCGGCTGCTCTGCTGGGCTCGGGGTCGGGTCGGGGCTCCAGCGAGCGTGGGTGCTCACATGCAGCAGCACCCACCGTGTGCTCGGCCCTCTTTCTGGGGCTGTCTTCATGGGCACAGCGCACGTGAGCGCACCAGGGTCCTGAGTGAGGCAGACTTCCGTCCCCACCTCCACCGCCCTCGGGGCTTTAGTGCTGCAGGGAGGAGGTGTCAGTCTTAGGACTTAGCTGAGAGCCTGGCTTCCGTACGTGACTTTCTTCTCTTGCTCGTGACCGTCAGTCAGCTTTTCTGTGTGTAGGCTTGGCCCTGGTGCCAGCAGAACCCCCAGAAGGAACGCGCCCCAGTGCCTTCAGCAGGGAAGGAAGACGGAGCTGGATATCCGGCTTCAGAGATAACCATGGATGATGAGAACTTTCGCACCGGAGGACTAAAGGCCTCCTGCCTCCTCAGGAGGCCAGCAGACTCTGGGAAGGGTGGTCTGACCCCCTGCATGGCCTTCAGCTTCAAGGGCCTCGGGCATCTCTGGTCTTGCTCATGTTCTTCATCTTTTGCATAAAGCTTGAAACTGTATTATACAAACAAGACAGGCTCATCACAAATGCCTTTAGAACGTGCATCTACAGCAACGAGAGCTCCAAGATTTCTGCTGTGGCCCCCAAACACACATGTGCGACCTCAGGGAACTCTGGGGATCGTGTCTCTCCAGATGACTTTCCTATAAATGCAGCTGAAATGTTCTTTTGGTTGTTGATTAGTCGCTCAGTCATGTCCAACCCTTTTTGACCCCATGGACTACAGCACACCAGGCTTCCTTGTCCTTCACCATCTCCTGGAACTTGCTGAAACTCATGTCCATTGAGTCAGTGATGCCATCGAACCATCTTCTCCTCTGTTGCCCCTTTCTCCTCCTGCCTTCAGTCTTTCCCATCAGCCAAGTCTTTTCCAGTGAGTCGGCTCTTAGCATCAGGTGGCCAAAGTATTGGAGCTTCAGCTTCAACATCTGTTCGTCCAATGAACATTCAGGGTTAAGTTCCTTTAGGATGGACTGGTTTGATCTCCGTGCTGTCCGAGGGGCTCTCAAGAGTCTTCTCGGCACCATGGTTCAAAAGTATTAATTGTTTGGTGCTCAGCCTATGGTCCAACTCTCACATCCGTGTGCGACTACTTGAAAAACCATGGCTTTGACTAGACGGACCTTTGTAGCCAAAGTGATGTCTCTTCTCTGCTTTTTAATATGCTGTCTAGGTATGTCATAGCTTTTCTTCTAAGGAGCAAGTGTCTTTGAATTTTGAATTCTTGCAGAGCATCTTGGGATCAAGTCTCTGTAACCCCACTGGGCAGCCAGCCTCCAAGGTGCTCCCAGTGGCTGTCATTCTCTGGTGCTCCCACTCAGCATGGGCCCTGTGCTAAGTAGGCCTAGCCTGCGTGGCTGGCAGGAAACTGCAGTGACAGAGTGTGTCGTCTGTCTCCAGGTTCAGGAGCCTCTCTCGGGTCACTTGCCTGAGGGATGCTGGTCGCCGCACTGGGAGAACGCCGGAGGGATGCTGACCTGCCCACCAGCACTGACCTGCCAGCCCCACAAGTGAGAGCTGGGACCCCTAGAAGCGGACCCTCCAGGTCCCATCCAGCCTCCAGAGGATGCCGCCTAGCCGACAGCATGACTCTGTCTTCACAAGGACCCAGAGCCAGTCCCTCCAGCTGAGCCGCTCCTGGGTTCCTGGATTTGAAGCTGTGCAGACAGGGAGTGTGTCTAGTTATTTCCAGCAGGCAAGTTTAGGGGCGATTGTTCACACAGCCCCCCTCGTGTGTTGTGGCCCCCCCCCCCAGCAAAGCCCCACAGATGGTACAGTTTATACAGTGGAACTCTCACTGTCCCAGAGGACACAGAGATCCCGACGGCCGAGACCAGGGTAGGGCAGGGCCGATTCCTCCTGCAGCTTCTCTCCTGGGGGTGCAGACGGCTGTTCCCTCACCCCCCACCCTGTGTCCCCACACGTGGTGCCATCTGCACATGTGTGCCCTGATTTCTCCTTCCCATTGGATTAGGGTCCACCCGCATGACCCCATTTTACCTTCACCACCTCTTCAAAGACCTTCTCTCTAAATACAATCACATCCCAAGGAACTGGGGGTTAGGGGTTCAACATAGGAATTGGGGGCATGCCCAGCCCACAGCAGCAGTGGAGAATATGCCACACTACCCTTTTCTGCCCTCATTCTGGCCTTTGCCTTAGTGTGGCGTCATTGTCCAGTGAATTCTCATCCTCGGCTGGCCCACTCTGCAGAAGCACCCCCCTCGACAGGCATTCGGGATGTTTATTTTTCTGCACTGTGGTTGCTGTTGGGTGGCAGGCCACGTCCTGCACCCCTGTCCACTTGTGACGTGTTTCAGATCGGTCCCTGGGAATACGGGTGCCATGGCAACGGGGGAGGACGTCTCTGGGTTTGCCCTCCCAAACCCTGTACTGCGTGGCCCTCCTGGGTGCAGGAGAGAGGCCTTATTCCCACATCCACCTTTTATCCCTGCTCACTTGGTAACCGTTTTCCAGTGAGGTTGAAGGTCATGTCCCTAGCCGCCTGCCCCTCCTCGGCCTCAAGCCCCAGCCTGGCCCCGGGAGACGAGCATAGTAGAATTCCTTCCTCACTGGCTCAGAGAGGTGAAGCGACCTGGCCAGAGTCACACAGCTGGTGGCTGTGCTGGGCAGGGATGCCAGTCCAAGCCCAGTTGTAGCCGAGAAAGAGGAGGCTCTGTCTCTGGCTGAAAGGAAGCGGCTCCCAGGGGCAGAGCCTGGCCTGGCCGTGGGAGCCCAGCGTGGGACCTCAGGGCGCAGCCGTTCCCACTCTGCTGGCCGCGGACGTGTCCGGGGTCCCCTGGGGTCCAGAGCCCGGGAACTTCCCTCTGAGGCAATAGTTGGGCTGAGGCTGCCGCCAGGCTGGCCCACCGCGGCCCAACGTGTAATTAGGGAAGTGGGCTTCCAGCGGGGCTGGGGCCTGGAGAGAGGAGCATCCGAGAGCGCATCAGCCACTGCTTGGGGGCCCTGAAGGGTGTTTGCACCGACACCCCACGCAGTGAGGGGCTGGGGGGCTGCTCAGGCCGGGGGGCCTGGGGCCGGGGTTCCCTGGCTGTCAGCCAGTGACCCCAGAGCCGCCTGCCTGAGCTCGAGCAGCCTCCTCAGACCAGGGGACGCCTGCCCCGCCTTCCCCCGGGGACCCCCCTCGCCTCTCCTCCCAGGACGCCTGCCCACCTTCCCCCCATAATCTCCGTCACGCCCTCTGCCGTTCCCTCTGTCACCCGGGAGCTGAAGGCAGGTGAACCCCCCTTGCTGGGTGGGAGCCCTAACTCTCCGTGTGAGCGCCTGGGGCGCCGGCCTGCACCTCACACAGGGTCCTGTCACCTCACCCGAGTGTCACCCTGAGGCTTCCTGGCCTCTTCGCCACGTGGCCACAGGCCCACCACACGGAGCTTCCAGTTTTTCTCCCTCCCAGGCACTCGGCATCGGCGTGACTGGACAGTCCCTGGGGCCCGTGAGCTGGACTCGGGGTGGCGGGCTGCCTGGGGGGTCCCGTGTGCTCGGGGTCCCATGCCTGCAACCGTCAGGTTTTCCTCCATCTGCCCTCCCGAGCCCTATGCCCCCTGGAAACAGTGACAGCCGAGGACCCCCGTCCCTTCACGCCCCACCAAGGGCCAACCTCCCAGGACCACCTGCCTCCCCGCGTCTCCCGAGCTCAGACTCCCGCCCTGCTCCCGGCGGCTCCTCAGGCGATGTTGCCCCCCCCCACCCCCGCCAACGTCCATCGCTAGTTTGTAACCTTCTCCAGTGTGGGTGGCAGGGCCGCTCTGTCTGTGAAGGACTGGGGTCCGCCCCCTTGGCGTCAGGCGCCATGACTGGCCTGCCAGGTTAGCACTCACTTTCTTGGCCGCGTTAAGCACCACCCCTTGGCATTCACGGTATGTGTGGCGTGAGGTAGGGGTCTGAGCGTATGGGTGTTTGCGGGTAGACGGTTGTCCCCACACCCGCACCAGCCACTGGAGAACCTCTGCTTCCCTCGCCGACTCTCAACGCGCCAAGTTCCATGTGTGAGACCTGTTGCTGAACCCTCTGTTCCAATCCATCAACTCAAATCAACCCGCAAAAATGAATTTAATCAGCCCGGTTATGCGTGACTCTGAAACAGCTGGTTAATTCAGTGAAAAAAAAATCACATGCCAGATGTCAGCAGATCATGTAACCAAGCGGCCGGGTCGCTATTTTCAGTTTGGAGGGGGCGCTGAGGGCCGCTCATGCCCGATTCACAGGGCGTCACGCACGGTCCGCCCCCCGAGGGTCGGGGCCAGATTGGACCGCGGGGTCGTGACAGTGAGTGGAGCACAGGTGCTGACGGTCTGGAAGGAGATGGGCAGTCGGGGGGTGGACACGCGAGATCAGAGGGCCAGGGCTGGGAGAGGACGGCACGGTGTGGCAGAGAGGCTGCCTAGGAAGCGCTTCTCAGCCTGTGTCGTTGTTTGGTCACTAAGTCATGTCCAGCTGTGCGACCCCATGCACTGCAATACGCCAGGCTTTCCTGTCCTTCACCATCTCCCAGACTTCACTCAAAGAGCTGCTATCTAACCATCTCATCCTCCGCCGCCCTGTCCTTCTTTTGCCTCAATCTTTCCCAGCATCAGGGTCTTTTCCAATGAGTTGTCTCTTTGTCTCAGAGTATGCTGTGGACCAAATGTTTATGTTAAATCCTATCCCCAAGGTCCCTCTGTCAGGAGGTAAGGATGCTAGGAGGTGACTAAGCTATGAACCTCTCAAATGGAACTAGTACCCTCTAAAAGAGACCCTCCCCCCAAAAAATAAAAGAGACCCCCAGGGTCCCTTGCCCTTCCATGAGGAGGACACAGCAAGAGGTTGGCCATTTCTGAATCAGGGTTAGGTCCTCTCCGGATGCAGACTCTTGCTAGCACCTTGACCTGGGACTTCCAGCCTCCAGGACTGTGAGAAATCGAGGCTTGCTGTTTAAAGTGCTCAGTCTGGGATGGTTTGTCACAGCAGCCTGAGGGGACCAAGACACAGGAGGTGGCCTCATTGCCTGGATCCGATGGTCAGGTTGGAGCCCAGGCACAGAGCTCTGGGGTGGAGATGGTCCAGGAAGAGCAAGCGCAAAGGCCCTGGGGCTTCCCATCACCTGGGCAGGGCCCCAAGCAGGGAGAAGGGTCAGAAGGGCCACCAGAAAACCAGGAGGCGTCGACCCCAGAAAGAGGAGACCCATGAGCCAAGAAAGATCAGCAAGGTGGCCAGGACGTCCTGTTCCCAGGCCTGTTGTGCATGTGGCCACAGGGGCCCAGAGCAGGCTCCTCGCAGACGGGGCCCAGTGGAGGGAGGATGAGCTGCTCCTTGGCATGGGTGGCCCCGTGAAGCCCAGACACCTGAGCCCGGTCCTGGGGCCGCTGAGCGGGAGCCCAGCCCACCCTCTGCCCAGCTGCCCACGTGCAGTTTTCAGGTGCACCCTCCTGGCCAGTGACGTCTGTCCAACCGACTTGCTCAAAAGCCAAAGCCGGTGGCACATTTTAAAATCTGAGAACTGTGGACGGGCCTTGTGGTGTCACTCTGCAGCCATGGAGCCCACGTTTCGGGGGCCCCGTGTCTGGACAGACGCAGCATCCACTGGAGCTGACGTGCTGGAGCGGCTCTGGGCAGCTGCCAGGAGCCCTGCTGGACAGAGGGGCCAGCCTGGTCCTCCAGGGACAGCGCAGCCCCACCTGGAGTCCAGCGCCCGCCTCTCTTGGTGGGGGCTGGGGGGAGAGGGGCAGTGGGCAGACTGAGCTGCAGTTGGAGGGGGGACACTGGGGCCTCTGGGGGCGTCAGGCTGCCCCACGCCCTGAGCCGCAGGGCGTGGTGGGCGGGAGCGGGTAATGGGCCCTGGCTGTGATTCTCACTGGGGAGGGCGGGGCAGTGGGGAGCCGGCTTGTTCGGCGTCAAGCCTGGCTCTGCTCTGCCGGCCGTGGAATTCCTCCTCTGATCCAGCTCCAGATGGGCCCAGAGAGGAACTGGGGGAGCACTGATTTGTGCCCCATCCAGAACCGCAGGCAGGGAGCTCCCTGCCCGTCTCCCGCCGTCCTGCCCCCACCTCCCCCCGCACATACACCCCTGGGACACCACTGGACAGCCTGCTGGCGCCACCAGGAAGGTGGAGCTGGGAGCAGTGGGTCGGGCCCACCCACCGGGGCAGGAGCCCAGCAGGGTCTCCAGGGGGCTCGCTCTGCCAGCCAGCACTCAGCTGGGTATGGGACCCAGGGACAGCAGTCACGCCCTGGCCTGAGTCCCCCAAGGACAGAGACACGCCTGTGGGGAGTGTCAGAGACCAAGGGGCATCCCCTGGCCTGGGCAGCCAAAGTCAGAGATGAAGGGAGGCCACAGATGGATGCAGCCAGTTCCCCTTCTTGGGCTCTTGCACCGCCTACTGTGAGCTTCAGGGAGGCGAGGGCGGCCTTAGGCAGGCTTCCTGGAGAAGGCAGCCTGAGCTGGTGAGGGGCCCGGTGACGGGCGGCAGCAGGCTGGGCCGCAGGGAGGCCGCTCGGTGGGCCGGGCCCTGGGCAGGCAGCCCTCAAGGCTCCGGCTTCAGTGAACCAAACCTGCTCTTCCCACGGGCCCCGTGGCGACCGCACGCCTCACGCCTGGCTGAGCACTCTCAATCGCCTGGAACGTCTCTCCCCGACGCCCAGCTTCCCTGAGCGCCTGAGTCGCCCAGCAGGCCCCGGGGGGCCTCCTCTGTGGCCAGGCCAGGGTGGGAAGAGGCGGGCAGGGCCGCCAGGAGGCCGGGCCAAGAAGCCGTCCGGGGAGGGGGGCCCCAGGCAGGTCTGGCCGCCTGCCCCTGAGGGGTGCTCTGCAGGGACCTGGCCCTCGGCGCGCGGGGGGTTGAGCCCTGGAGCCTGAAGGGACGGCCCCTCCGCAGAAGGAAGCCACCGGGGCAGTCCAGCAGCAGCCCCCAGGCCGTGGCAGGCTCTGGCCTCGGTGTCGCCCTGGGGGGGTGGGGCCACCTCGGTGCCCGAGGCCGTTGTGCAGGGCTCACCTGGGGCCGTGGCCCCCCCACAGTGGCCATCTGCAGCCCCGACCCCGGCTCCCGCCCCTGGGGTGGCGCGTCCACCATGGCAAGGCCTGTTGGTGTGCAGTCCCCGCACTCCTGGGGGTGTTCAGGCCCTGGGCCAAGTTTTATTTTGACTCCAATCCTGCCATTGGGGCTGCCGATTCTCACCTTTTATTTCCGTTACATCCTGAACGTTAACACTGTGTTAACTTCAACTTCTTGTTCTGAGGGACAATTGTACCAACAGTCTGGAGGGGGGCCGCCTGCCTGCTGGCCTGGGCCCTGGGCAGCCCCTTCCAACTGCCGGGTGGGTAAGGAGGGGCGGCCTGATCCAGAGTCCTGGGCCAGCCGGGGAGCAGTGGGGAAACCGGCCCAGCGTCCGGTTGCCAGAGGCCTGCCTGACCGTCGGACCCGCCAGCCTTCCCGGCTGGCTCCAGCTGTCCTTACCTAATGCCGCCGCGGGGCGGGAGGCCGGGCGGCCGCCCCCACATGTGTTCCCGGCCGCCGTGGGGTGGGGGGCCGGGTGGGAGCCAAGCCCAGGCCTCCCGCCTTCCCTGGAGGGGCCTGCCTAGTGTCCCGAGCGGGGCGGCCAGGCGCCGGCTCACTGCCTGCATGACAGGCCCTGGGGGGCAGGGCAGGGAGGAGCCAGGGGCCAGGGAAGGCTGCAGGCCGAGCCCCTCCTGGGGTCCCTCCCTGCCAGCTGCCGGAGTACCGGCCAGCTCGGGGGGAGAAGGGGCTACCCGGGGCGATGGGGGAGGGGAGGGCTGTCTGGCCTGTGCTCGGCCCTTAGGGGAAGGGGGAGCCCCCAACCCCAGCCTGTCCACGGGCGGCCTCATGTCACTCTCCCCACACCTCCAGGTGGCCCTGGGGTCTGTGCCTTCCAGGGGCAGGCAGACTCAGGCACAGGGAGGGGCATCCACCGTCGGAGCCCGTGGTGGCCGGGAGGGCCATGTCTGTGCTGCTCTGTCGAAGGGGTGTCCCGCTGCCTGAGCGTGTCTGATGGCCATCCTGGCTCCCGGGAGCCTCCCTGTCACGCTGGGCCCTTCTGCGGCCCACTTTCGGCTCCTCTCACCTCTCACCACCTCCAGGAAGCCACCAGGACTGCTCTGCTCAGAGCCGGCCCTGTGTCCCCAGCCCCAGCACCGGCATCCACGTCCTGGGTGCGGCCGGGCACTGGCCGGGGCCTGCAGTGGGGTGGGGGCCGCCCGGCCGCTCGCTGTCCAGGCCGAGCGGGCGGGGCTGGGCCAGGAGAATAGGCGCCTTCATGCTGCAGCCCCGGCTCCGTGTGTGCCGCGCCCCGGCCCGCCCGCGCCCCCCACCCTGCTGGTGCCCGCCGTGCCCTCCTCCGCTCGCGCGGCTGGCGGCAGGGCCTCCCCGTGTGGGACCGGGCAGCCACCTGCTGCCCACAGCCGCAGCCACACAATGGGGCCCTTGTGCGCCGGCGGCCGGCGGGCGGCGGGCAGCGCCTCCCGGCCCACCCCAGGCTCAGAGCCCTGTTGTGTGGGGCGGCTGCCCTGGCCGGGCAGCACGGAGCCGGACGGGCGGGCCCCACCGCCCCGGGCCCCACGGCTGCCAGGCCTGGGCCCCCAGCCCCATGTGGTTCCTGTCCCTGCAGCCTGTTAGGGAGAGGTGGGCTTCGCCAGGCTGAGGGCTCCATGCCAGGGCCCCTTCCTGGGGAGTCTGGGGTGTCCTGCGGCTTAGCCCACCACGAGGCACCATCTGCCCCCGGCCCCAGACCTCGCCTCAAGGCCAGGGTAGGGAGGGTGGTGGTGGGGTGCGCTGTGTGGTTCTAAAGCCTCCCCAGGAGTTATCTTGCAGCTCCCAGGGGTCTGGGGTGGCTGGTGGACACGTCCTGTTGGGGAGGGTCCCCAGAGAGCCAGCAGGGTGCTGCTCTGGGGGGAGGGGGCGCCAGGCAGAGGAGTGCTGGCTGTGTCCCTGGGCGGGTCCGATGGGACGCCAGGTGCAGACAGTTCGGGACATGGGGTGTTCAAGGCTCAGAGCTGAGCTGCTACCTAGTGTAGCTGTGGGGTGCAGGGCTCTCATCCTTGGATTTTGCCGAATACCCTGGGGTGTCACCCGAAAGGCCAAGGGTCTCTGCTGGTACAGAGATGCCCAGTCTGTAGACTGGAGGCCAACAGCTCCGCGGGCCAACCCTGCAAACTTAGAGGCCCACAGGTCCTCTCCCCTGGCCACCTCGGCTCTGTACGGTGGGCAGGGGCTTTATCATAGAGCCTTCTTTTCCACTGTGGATGTGACATGTGACCACAGGGCCAATCTGAGCCACCCCAGGTCTGGACAAAGGAGAGACAGGTCCTCTCGTGCCCAGGAGCTCAGTGTGTGGAGTGGGCCATCTGCCCTGGGACAGTGAGGGCACAGAAAAGCTGAGCTGAGCAGACAGGAGTGCTGAGCGCTTGGATCTAGCCGTGCCTGAAGCTGTCACCGCAACTTCATGATCTGGAAGCTGGCACTTTTCGCTTATTTCCAGGAGTTTGATGCCTCTGTCCTTTGCTCCAGGATGTGGGGTGAACCCTGGGTGCAGGGAGGGGCACCGGGACGTGCTCAGGATGTGTGACAGGGAGCCCGGCCCCTTCCCCTCTCTGGGTGATCAGGCTTCAGCAGCCTGTGCCCATGCCCACATGTGGGCCTGAGGAGAACCACGGCCCCACTCTGGCCCACCACCCCTCGGGGCCATCCAATAGCCCCCTCCTTGGGGACCTGCCCCTCAGGGCAGCACTTAGCAGGCAGGGAGACCCTGCAGCCACCAGGGGCCCCATGAGGATGCGTCCGTCCAGCCGGGCCTGGCAGGGGCCTCTAAGCAGCTCAGACTCCACCTCCAGCCTCTCTGGGTCACTCCCACACCTGACCAGAGGCCAGCACCCCCGGGGGGTTGTCCTGTGTTTCCTGATCACCCCAGGCCACAGCCATGTGCCCCCTGGACCTGTTCCAGGGCAGCGGGGAGAGGGGCCACTCCTCCCCTCAGGCTCGGGACCCCAGGGAGTCCCTCCTGCCCCCACTTCCGCCCTCAGTGGGGGCTGCGCCCAGAACCTGACTGTCTTAGGAGCCAGGGACACGGTTCCATCCTGGCAGGGGGAGAAGGGACAGTCACAGCTGCTCAGGGCAGATCGTCCCTGCCCTGAGGTGGGGGTGCTCCCCCAGTGATGCCGACACAGGCCCCCCCAGTGGGTATCCTCGGTGGCTGGGAGCAAGTTTGCTGGTGGAAGGTCCTTGGAGAACAGCCCCTGCCTGCCCCCTCTTCAGGCAGGGTGCCCCCAGCCCAGCCCCCCAGGAATGGGAGAACAGCCCCCCACCCCCCAGCGGCGCTCCCTCCCAGCTGTTCTGGATGAGCCCCGTCCCCCGGGGCCTGTGCAAAGCTGAGGATTTCCTCCGGCCCGGAGGCCCACAGCTGCGCTCACACGTGTGCGAGATGAGGGGTGAGGCGGGCTGCGGGCGGGCGCTCGCTGGACCCCTCCCGCCGGGCAGTTCAGGGGCCTGGGGGGTGGTGGCTGAGCTGCTCCCAGCCCCGTGGCTAGAGAGCCTGCATCCGCGGGCCCAGGGGCTGCTGGGCTGCATCTGAGGCAGAAGCCTGGTACCACCATCTGGGGGACCCAGCTGGGCACACACAGTGGGCCCAGAGCTCAGGGTCACCCTCGGCCTCTCCTGAGGCTCCTGACCACCTGCACACATTTCCTCTGCACTGGGCACCCAGGTCTGGGGGCAGGAGGCACGCCCACCAGTGGCACAGGGTCTGGGACCCCGTGGGCTCCTCCCTGGGGTCACGACCCTGCATCGCTGCAGCGGGGTGCCTGGGGCTGTCAGGGGTCAGACTGGCTGCAGCCGCTGCTTCTCATTGGGGCCGGGGGGGTCCACATCATGTCAGCCTGATAACCTCGGCTGCCCAGGGCCTGTACCTGACCCCGCGCCTCCTGGGTCCCCATGACCTAGGGGGTCCTCCAGGGGTCCAGCTCCTCCAAGGCTAGCCGTCCACTCTGCCAGCCCCAGGACTCAGGTGGGGAGAGGAGACCCAGTCTGGTCCCCAGCCATGGATTCTGTCCAGGGTCGGTGTCCGGGTTGTTGGGCAGGGCAGTTCAAATTAAGGAGCTGAGAAGGGCTGAGTGAGCCCAGGAACACAGGGCCTGCGGCTCTGAGCTTTATAATTCAGTTTTGATGGCGATTAGCCAAATCCGTCATGAGACAGGGAGCCTCAAGGGTGTGGGACCCAAAGGGGGGACAGTCCCTTCAGCCCTCCCTGCCCCCCGAGGCAGCACGCACCAGGCCCACCCCACCCAGGCCCCTCCGTGTCTGGGCCAGGAGGGTACCCCCAAGCCCCCTCAGTCAGTAATTTCCCTAAAGTCGCCCCTGAACCCCTCTTCATCAGAACCCCTCCCCCAATATACATACAGCAGAGCTGGGTGGGGGACAGCCTGGTGCCCAGTTACCCACCTGCCACCTCTGGTTGCCATGTGGGTGCTCAGCCTGCCTGGGCCTCTGTTCCCTCATCTGGGGAATGGGGTAATAGTTGTACATGTGTTGGATTGTGATGGAGAGAATGGGGCACATTCCGTGCAGCCCTTCCAACGGTGCCTGGCGCACAGGAGCACTCTAAGAATTTGTTAAGTAAGCACCTCTCCGAGCCTCGCCCCCATCCTTATGAGGGGAAGGCCGCAAGTGTCAAGTTTAGAGATGGACAAGTCAAGCTAGGGGCACACAATAGGTGCTTAATGAGTGCTAGTGGACACTGGCCCAGGCCAGAGCCAAGAGCCCAAGAGGTGGACGCCACCCTGGGGGCTGTCTTCCAGGGCAGGGAGGTGCCCGAGGGAGGGGCCGACATGAGGCCCAGCTTTGCTTCCTAGCATCTGGTTCAAAAGTGTGGCCCAAGCGTCTGGGCTGAGACTCGGGCAGGCGTTTCAGAGCTGACCCACTGTGGGTGCCGGTCCAGCCCCGGGGATCTGCCGCTGGCCCCAGGCAGCTGGGCCCACAACGAGGAATGGTAGAGTCATCTAGCTGAAATGAAGATCTTAATAGCAAAGCCACGTCTTTCGAGGGAAAACATGCTTTGCGGCCAGCCGGCACATGCACACGGGGTTCTGGAAAAGAAGAGGTCTGTGCAGAGCTGCCTCAAGCCTACGGCTGGATTATTAAACTCCTGCGTGGGGAGAAGCGATAAAAGAAACATGCATGGCTTCAGCCGTGCTCAGAAGTGCACAGTGCCGGAGATGGGAAATGCAGACCGCGCGGAGCCGCCCCACAGAAATAAAACCGTCAGCTGTCGGTTTGAAGATGATGGGGAGAAACAAAGCCCAGATAAATCACCTGCCTACAGCCGCGAGCCCCTCACTCCGGGCCTGCGCCAAAGGCTGCTGATGGATTGAGTGCTGAGGAGGGGCTGCAGAAACTGATACTCGGGGCGCCGGGGGCCCGGAAGCAGCGTGGGGACCCTGTCTGCCTGACCAGATGTGTCTGGCCTGGGCCTCCTTTCCTGGGGGCTCAGGAGGGGACCAGCCAGGCCAACTGGTGTGCCCACTCCATCCTCATCTTGCCAGGCAGCCCCGGACTCACCTGGAGACCTGGGGTTCTGGGCAGCCCACTCTAGGCTGGACGTCTGAAGTTGGCCTGGAAGAGACAGCTCCCAGGGGGCACCTGGTGCTGTTCCGAGGCCCCAGCACCCCCAGGCTGGCAGCTGGTTCGGAAGGATCTTCAGAGGCAGTCTGGTTCGTCCTGCTCCGTCTCAGCCGGGAGCATCACTGCTCATTGTGGTGCCCGGGCAGACATCACTAATCAAGCCCTGCACACACTCCTGCAGAAATGGCTTCCTGACCTTCACAGCACATCTCTCCAGGCAGCCGGGGGTCTGATGGTGCTGGCCGGAGAGGTCCAGCCCACCCCCAGCCTCCGGCAGCCCCTGCCCCAGGAGGAAAGGGTCTCCCCTCCTCCCCAGAACTGTACCCACCTAGGGGCTGATGCCACCCTCCTTGATCCTGGAAGCCCAGATAAACTGCCCTGTGTGCTCCCCCGGAGGGGACTCCTGTTCTGTGCTTGGGAGTCAGTCCTGTTGGAGAGGGGACAGTCCTGCAGAGGCGAGGTGGACGTCAGGGGGATCTCAGCCTCTCCCTGTGGGGTGATGGGGCAGGACGAGGGCCTGACGCCCGGGGCCACACTGCCCAACCCTGTGGCACGCCAGCAGCTACCCCTCCAGGTCCCTCGGCCTGCCCGCCATCCTCAGGCCCCGTGTGTGGTCCACCTGTTCTATCCCCTCACCCGCTGCCTGGGGCTCGACAGAGATGAAGATTTACAGCCCCCCACGTGCAACAGAGGCCTCCGGGGCCCCAGGGTGAGTGGAAATACACCTGTGTGCACACGAGGCAGTCCCACCAGGTGCGGGTGGAGCCCACACAGGTGAGCCTCGATCTCAGAGCCCTGACATCCCGAGGGCTCCTTCCACGGCAGGGCTGGTCCTGATCCGGGGTCCTGCCCCTGGAATGAGCAGTTCAGTTGACAACGTAAATTTAAACCCAGTGCACAGGTCAGGTGATGCTGCCCACAGACAAGGGCCATGGAGGCCTGCCACCCTTTCAGGAGCCACCACCACAAGCCGTGCCCAAGTGAGGGTCCTGGGGATGAGGCAGAGACAGGCAGGCTGGTGGACCGTCCAAGGGGGGCCTGCTGGGCACCCCAGAGCACCAGGCACTAAAGCACAGCAGGGCCACAGCCAGGAAGCCCTGCCCCCGCCCGCCACGTCCAGGGACACGCCTGTGCTGGAGTCCTGGGGCCAACCGCTGTACAACGTTCACAAACGGGACGGACCCCTCTCAGTCCGGAGGCCAGGAGTGGAGTCAGGGTGTGGGCAGGCCCCACTCACTCACTGCCCCGAGGCTCCATCTCCTGGAGGCCTCTGCAACCCCTGGTCTGTGGCCACATCCCTCCAGGATGAGACCGTGCCCGTGACATCAGTGACTTGGTGACTCTAGTGCTCTTTCGGCCCAGCCTGGCCTCACTTAACCACACCTGCAAATAGGACCGCAGCTGAGGATCCAGATGCACGTGAATCTGAGGGACACCATTCAACCCAGTCAAGGCACCAGCAGTACGAGGGGCGGCTCGTGCCCGCCTGCGGGACAAGACCCCTCGCCGAGTCCCGGTCTTTCCTCTGTGAAGCAGGGCCACCTGCCCGCGACCGTCCCAGGCCCCGTGTCCTACGCAGGAGTCATGCCTTGTCCTGGTGTGCTGGGGGTTCTGAGGGTCAAAGATGAGGCACCAGGCAGAGGTAGAGTGTTGGGGCAGGGAGTCAGTGCACTGGTATGGGGTGGGGGAAGGGGATCCCCAAGTTGGCCCCTGGTTTGAAGCCTTAAGCTCCTCCCACTGTGGCCTCAGAAGGCCCGAGATACGGGTGGCCATGCTGCAAGGAACAAGGAAGAATTTGCTAGAAGCACCCCAGGCAGGGGGAGTGCCCTCAACCAATGTTCACAAGTGGCCTCCACAGCTCAGGGGCCCCTTGTCCTGGAACAGGTCGGGGAGCTCACTGTGGGTGCTGGGTCAGAGGGTGGGCAGTGAGGCTCACAGGTCGGGGAGCTCACTGTGGGTGCTGGGTCAGAGGGTGGGCAGTGAGGCTCACAGGTCGGGGAGCTCACTGTGGGTGCTGGGTCAGAGGGTGGGCAGTGAGGCTCACAGGTCGGGGAGCTCACTGTGGGTACTGGGCCCCGAGGGTGGGCAGTGAGGCTCACAGGTCGGGGAGCTCACTGTGGGTGCTGGGCCCCGAGGGTGAGGCGTGGGACAGCTCACGGTCGGGGAGTACTGTGGTGCTCGGGCCCGAGGGTCGGGCAGTGAGGCTCACAGTCGGGGGGAGCTTCACTGTGGTGCTGGGTCAGAGGGTGGGCAGTGAGACAGGCTCACAGGTCGGGGAGCTCACTGTGGGTGCTGGGCCCCGAGGGTGGGCAGTGAGGCTCACAGGTCGGGGAGCTCACTGTGGGTGCTGGGTCAGAGGGTGGGCAGTGAGACAGGCTCACAGGTCAGGGAGCTCACTGTGGGTGCTGGGCCCTGAGGGTGGGCAGTGAGGCTCACAGGTCGGGGAGCTCACTGTGGGTACTGGGTCAGAGGGTGGGCAGTGAGGCAGGCTCACAGGTCGGGGAGCTCACTGTGGGTGCTGGGCCCCGAGGGTGGGCAGTGAGACAGGCTCACAGGTCGGGGAGCACATCGGGGGTGGTGGGCCCTGAGGGTGGGCAGCTCACGGGGCAGGGCCCCGGCTGAGCCTGGGCAGGGGTGGGGTGCAGGCTCCTGGGTCTGCTCACTGCTGCTCACTCACGGGGACTGGAGTGAGGACACCATGGTCCTCGGGGCACCTCCTGCTCTCTGCAGGGAGCTTGGACAAGGCACCTGTGTGCGTTTTTACTGCCGGCCTTGAGGTGTTGGTGTGCACATGTGGCAGGGCCCACTCCTGACACTGGTCACAGCCCACAGGCTGGCTGCTGGGGCCTGACCTCTGCTACCACAGGCCCGAGCACCCTGAATGCCAGTCCCAGCCCAGGGCCCCTCCAAGACCAAGCAGATGAGGGTGCAGGGCCTCCTATAGCCCTGGGACCAGCCCTTGGCAGGCTGGGCTGGGCCATGGGGGGCACACCTGCTCTGGGGAGGGTGGGGGGCTTCCGGAGCTGCAGCTGTTAGTCCCCGGGCCAGACACAGCCTCCCCAGCAACAGCTGGGCCGGAGGTTGGACAGCCAGGAGAGCACAGAGCCCAGGCTGCCCCCGGCCCCCCCGGGGATCGGTTACAGAGGCTACAGATGCTTGGGAGACGATGGGGCAGGGCGTAGGAGGGGAGCACCCTGCCCAACCTCCAGCCCCAGGTGTGACACCAGGACTCCCCTGGGTGGGGGGCAGCAGGGACGTGGCTGTCCACTCCCTCCCACGGCCCAGAGGTCCTGCCACCCACTTCAAACTATCCCTCGGCCTCCCCTGCTCCAGGTCTGAATCTCTGATCAGCAGCCATCTGCAGCCCAGGATGTAGCAAGACCCCCTCCCACCAACCCTTTAGGCAGCGCACGGGATACCCAGAGGCTACCCCACCCCCTCCCCAAGGCTGACGACCACCAGCCAGCATCCTGGGGCTGAGTGGAGGTGGGCAGGGCAGGGGGCAAGGTGGAGGCTGGGGGCCTTGGTGGGGCAGGCCCGGGGGCTAGGGCTAAGAGGAGCTGCACTGCATGGGGGCCACAGGGTCATCGTGGGCGCCCCGGAATACAGCAGGGCCCCATCGGCACTCCAGGTGTCAGTGGCCCAGGCTCGTCCATCACTCCTGTGGTGCCTGGTCTCACTTCCCACACCTGAGATTTGGGGGTCCCTGAGCAAGGGACAGTGGGTCTCACCCCAGGCCTGGGAGCAGCCCAGACCCCGCCTTCTGGTCCGAGGCGGCCAGGGTGCCCAGACTCTTGCTTGAATGTCTCCAGGCCTTTCTGCTGACACGTGAATCTGCAGGCCCCCGAGACCCAGCCCTGCTGTGCGGACAGGGTCTGCCCAGAGGCCCGGGGTCTGCACAGCCTGGCCAGCCTGGAGCCCATGGCCTCTCTGGGCCCTGGGGCTGTCTGCCGGCCCGCCTGGCCCCAGTCCCTGCCAGCCAGTTCAGCAAAGGACAGGCCAACCGTCAGGGCCAAGGACTCCCTGGCCTGGCCAAGTGGGGCCGTTTTTCAGGACTCGGGGATTTTGAACCAGCTGCTGTGGCAGGTGTGGCCGGCCCAGCTGAGCAGAGGCACCGGCCGCCCGGAGAGTTGCCAGCCAGCTGCTGGAGGGTGCGGGGCAGCCGGGCTGGCCCCTCGCCCGGGCAGCAAAGCCAACAGAGGGCGGACGGGGCTGGGGGTGGCAGGAGGCCCCTACAGCCCAGAGGGTTCACTGCTGCCCCACCAGAGCAGAGACCACAGCCCGGCTTCTCTGGGCCCTCCGGACAGCCGGGGCAGTCGGCTGGCCTGAAACCCCCTGTTCTCAATCCAGGGTGGGAAATCCTCACTGTCAGAGAAGAAGCACCGCAAGCAGAAACCCGTGCCCCAGCCCTGTGTCTCAGCTTGGGTCGCAGGGCTGTGAGGCGCTGGGGCTGCGTTGGGAGCATTTGTGAGCTGCTCACACCTCCCAGTGGCCACTGCCAGCTTTGTTCGCAGGGATTCAGAGGCTGAAGTGTGCCGGGGGATCAGGGAGCCCTGCGTGGTGCTGTGCTGTGGTCCACTGAGGGTACAGGCTCAGAGGGGGACCTGATCTGTCTCATGGAGAGGACAGGGTTAGGGGGCCGGGAGAGAGGAGGGAGCCGAGGAGAAGTTGCCCCTAGTTGGGAGCCTCAAACCAGACAGGGTCTCCGTGCTACCAGGAGCCCCGGGGGGTGTGGGGGCCACCCTTGGGCTTGGCCCGCATCAAACGGGTGTCAAATGGGCATGCCCAGCACCCAGGTGACCGGGCACCAGCTGGCCCCCATGCAGGAATGGTGGTCCCCCTGCAGAATGGGCCACCCCCTGGTCATGGACCAGTAGACACAGGCCCTCAGGCAGGTCCCCGAGGGTGGGGAGAGGTGCACCCCCTCCCCTGTTCTGTCTGGGCCACCCCACAGCCCTGAGGCCTCTGACACTAATCCCTGACAGAAGGGCGCCCCATGGAGGGCTGTCCCCCAGGGAGAGGGGATCGGGGAAACACTGGGGAGGGGTCACCCAGCCGAGAGGCCACAGGGACCCCAGTCCAGGCTCAGGGAGGGGGCAGGGCTCTCCTGGAAACCTCCAGAGGAGGGGACGGGAGGGGCAGTAATTAAGATCCCGGGTTTCTGAGGAGGATGCTAAGGCTCAGAGAGGTTGGGTGACCAGCTGAGGCCACACGGATGACCTGGTAGGAACCTGGCCCGACCACAGGTGGCACTGGGGACCGTAGGCAGACCCTGGTCACCCGTCGCTTGCCTCGCTCCAGAAGTCCGGCGCCGCGCCCCGCCCCGCCCCGCGCCCCGCCCTCCGCCCCGCGCCCCGCCCTCCGCCCCGCGCCCCGCGCCCCGCCCTCCGCCCCGCGCCCCGCGCCCCGCCCTCCGCCCCCCGCCCCGCCCCGCCCTCCGCCCTCCGCCCCGCCCTCCGCCCTCCGCCCCGCCCCGCCCGCAGTCACCGCGGCGCCCAGGCGGTGGCGCCAGAGGCCAATGGACGCGCGGAGGCCGGTCGGCTCACGACCTTCCCCGCAGCGCGTGTCTGGGTGGGGTCCCGCCGCGGAGAGACGAGGGATCGGGGCAGCCCCTGCTTGGGGACCGCGTGGCTCAGGAAGTGTCTAGTGGGGGGCTGCCTCCCGCCAGAGGAGGAGAGGGGGGTCCCGGTGTGGGGCTGCCTTCCCTCTGCTCCTGCCCCCACAAGCTGCCCCTCCGGAGAAGCTGCCCCCGGAGAAAGGGGAGAGCTGGGTGGGGCCCCGACAGGCTGAGGGAACACAGCAGGGGGATTGGGGGTCCCAGGAAGAGGCAGAGGGGAGCAGTTGAGGGTTGAGGGGGAGGTGAGGTGGGGGCCCTTGACCCCTGGGTCTGTACTGCCTCCCCCACTGCGGCACTCTAGCTCAGACCAGGCCCCGCCCCCACCCATTTTCTCCCAGATCCGTTGAGAGCCTCTAATTTGTCCTAATGCCTTTAATTTGTCTTTTCAGCCAGTTATCACTGTGTCAGTTTGATGCTGAGAGAGTCCACGTGAGTGCACAGTCAGGGCCGGGTTCTTGGTGCCTATGAACATTTCCTACTTGAGGCCCAAAGCCCCTGACCAAGAGGGGGTCCCGGTCAGGGGGCTGTGGCATTCGGGGGCGCTGCTGGGCTGCGGCCGTTATGAGCGCGTCTCACGCAGGAGGCACAGATGTGGGCGCCGGGCAGTAGGCTCTGGGAGCCCCGGCCAGCCCTGGTTTCCCTGAGTTTCCCAGCCCTCGTGTGTCAGGTCAGCGCCTTCACGCTCCACGCGTGGCTCGGCCTGAATCTTCAGTGGAAAGCCCAGCCTCTGCACCCCGTCCGTCGCCCTCCGGGATGGGGCAGGGAGGGGGCAGGGGGGCGCGGCCAGTGCCTGGGTGATTCCTCGGGCCGCCTCCACACGCGAGCTGCTGCGCAGACCTTCCAGGACGGTTTTGCACCCCTAACCGTGCTTCTCATGCTGAAGGTTCTGTCTGGTTGTTTTCTGAATCCCCTGCCTCTTTCCACACTGTTGGTTTTCACTTCGGCTGTCGACAGTCGAATCACTTTATGCTGATTGCCTGATCTCTTCTGACTCGTTCCGCTGTTTCCTTCTCGTCCTCAGAGTGCTGCGTGCCTGCTGCCGTCCCCGTGCGTGCTGATCCTCAACAGGAGCTGTTTCTTGCGTGGGGCCCCCGCCCTGTGGTGGACATGTGCCTTTGCTGGGTCCTGGGAGGTCTCTGCAGAGGCCCACAGTCTCCTCTGCCCAACCACTCAGAGGAGCCCTCCCAGGGCCCCGCTGCGGCCTGGCATGGATGCCTGGTCGCTCTCAGGCACTGGCCCAGGGCCTGGCTCTTATGCAGTGGGTAGCAAAGCCGGCCTGGTGCTTGGGAGGGTGTCCTGGGGTGTTCCTTGCTCTGGGGCAGGTGGAGCTGGGTGGGCTCTGTCTGCACAGGGTCAGCTGTCCTGGCCGACTGATGCTCTAGGTGGTCCCTCACGAAGGTACCGGGGGGGAACAGCCCTGAGCCCGGGGAGGCGTTGCTCGTAAGCAGTGCTGACCAGTGGTCACCAAAGCCGGAGGCCTGGGGCTGAATCCCGCGCTGGTTCTAGAAGCAGGTGGTGCAGGAAGACCGTGGACCTGTGTCCCGCCAGAGGTGTGTCTAAGTCTCCCTCCCAGTAACTGCCGACGGGACGTATTATGTGGAAATAGAGGCTGGTAGGTGTGACCGAGTCGAGGCCACGAGGGCAGCTTCCGTCCAGTGACTAGCGTGCTTGTGAGCATAGGGAACTTGGACACGCAAAGAGGCGGCCGTGGACAGCAGAGGCAGACAGGGGTGAGGGAGCGCCAGGCGGGAGGCGGGAGGGTCCCCAGCCTCAGGAGCGGGTGCGGCCCTGCCCACCCCTGCCTCCACCTCTGGCCTGCAGACCCTGGGAGCCGGGCTCCTGTTTCAGCCCCGGCGTGCTGCTGGGTGCCGCAGCCCCAGTGATGGCGGCAGGGCTTTGCCCGTGAAGCCGCTGTGTCCCCGGCCCGCAGCCGCAGGCGTGACTGAAGTCTGTGAACAGCGCTTGGAGCTGGGTCCCTCCAGGCATCCGGTGAGCCCAGCTTCAGCCCCGGGGACCCAGCCCGCCCCGGCCCCCGCCCCAGCCCATGGGTGTCAGGAGAGTTGCATTCTCTGCTCCTGCCGCTGGGGCCCGGCCACCGCGCTGGCTCTGTCGGAATTGGGTCAGGTTTTGCCACCATCTAAGGGGCGATGGCCTCGGCGTATGGAGCCCAGCAGTGGTTCAGGCCTCTGGGCACAGAGCTGGTTCCATGGCCGCCAGGATCGCAGGCCTCTAGACGTGGACATCAGCGTGGGCGCTTTCTGTGGCCCATAGGCGGTGGGGCTAGGCTCCAGGTCACCCACAGGGACTCAGGGATGGGCATGACCGTGGTCCCTGTGGGGTCCCCGGGCCCCTGGGACGTGACTCAGCACAGAGGCAGCATCCCTGTGGTGTGGCCTTTGACCCCGCAGCGATCCTTCCCTGGGAGGCCCCACTCTTGCTCCTGAGGCCTCCAGCCATTTGGATGAGGCCCACCTGAGCAAGGGCATCTTTCCCTAAAGGCACCTGACGTAGGTGGACAGTGCAGGCGCCAGGCCCACACCTGCGCCCGCGCGTGGCTGAGAGCGAGTGAGCGCAAACATGCCCGTCACAGCTGGGACTGTGGTGGCTCGTTCCCGTGTTTTCGCTGTTCCCCTTTACAGACGAGGAAGCAGCGTCAGAGGTGACCACTGGCCTGGGTCCACGGCTGGCCAGGGCAGAGCCAGGGTTCCCCAGCCGCACCCTTACCTGGGCCGCCACGAGGAGTCTGGGCTGCGGTCTGCGGTCGGGATGGCTCCGGGGCCCGCATGCCCCATGGGCCAGGTGGTTTGCTTGAAGGAAGGGTGGCCAGCACCCTGGTGTCAAGGCAGCCACAGGGCCAAGATGAGGTGTGCTGGGATGCGTGGTGGATGTCGTGGGTGGAGCTTGCTGATGGCCCATGTGGATCTGGGCAATGAATGCAACAATTTTTCTCTTGAAAAAAATCGCAAGTTCTGGGACTTCCCTGGTGGTCCAGTGGCTAGAACTCTGTGCTCCCAATGCAGGGGGCCCAGGTTCAATCCCTGGTCGGGGAGATAGATCCCGCATGCTGCAACCTAGACCCAGCATAACCAAATAAATAACTATTTTTAACAAAAAATCAGAATTTCTGGTGATGCCGGCCCTGTGTTCTTGAAGGGCAGGAGCTGAGAGGGACCATTGCTTAGCCAGTGGACGGTAGGCCACTGGCCGAGCCCCACCATAACCCAGAAGTGCTGTTCCTCATCTGTCCCCCCTGGCTGAGGACAAGGTGTTTGGGAGCCTGGCAGTGGCTCATCGCTGGGGGCCCAGACGCTGAGACAGGATGAGGGGGCTCTGTCCCAAGTCCCAGCCCCGCGATTCGCTGTTGAGATGGTGCAGTGGGGGCTTCATGCTTTCGTGCTGACTTACTGATAACTTTTCCTCTGGTGGGGAATTTTGCCTCCAAACGGCATTTGACTCTCAGATGTAAATGAAATGAATTAAATTGATGAATCACTAAATTCTAACATATTAGAAAAGAGCGCTCCTTTGGCATCTGGTGACTTTTTAATTGACATAAAAGTTGGTTGCTGTGAACAAATCAAGACAAATGTGCTCCTTCTGACTTGCCTCCAAGTGGGAAATTAAGCGACTCAAATGGACTCTGAATGCGCCGTCACCAGAACACACTAAATGTGGAAATGCAACACAGAGCCCCGCGGAGCTCTCGCGTCTGTGGAGAGAGAGGGGAGGGCAGCCTCTCCCTGCCCCAGGGACACAGCCTTCCTCCCCTGGGGAAGCTGGGGCCACAGAGGACCCGCCAGGCTGTCTGGACATCTGGCCACAGCCGGTGGGGTGTCCAAGGGGAGACCAGAGCATTAAGCCCTGGGGTGAAGCCCCTGCACCCCATGTCCCACCCTGAAGTCTGGGAAATTGCTTCTTAACAAAGCACGCACTGAAGCCTGAGACCACGGCCGAAGGCAGCGCGCACAGTGGGACCGGCAGTCGCTCACTCACCAGCACTCACACCTTCTCAACCAGGACAGACGCTGCCAAGGGGGTGTGGTCTGGGAGCTGCTGGAAGCTGAGGGACACACAGGCAGCGTGGAGCAGCCAGGGGCCTCCTGAAGGAGGGGGCGTTCCAGCTATAGGTGGGGAGAGGGAGGTGGGCCAGCCAGGAAAGGCTCCGGGGTGAGAAGAAGCAGGGTGTGGGGTGGAGGGCCCCCCGGCCCCCAGGACCCGCCCAGCTGCGGGGTGGCTCCAGGTGAACCGGAGTCAGCCTCCGACACTTCTGAATAGTCATGGGGTGCCTCAGCCCTGGTGCCGAGCAGGGGCGGGGGCAGGGTGGCTGGAGGGGGACGTTGTGTCCAGCAGCCACTGGCCTCAGACTCTGCAGGAGGTGGCAGCCCAGAGTGGAGCTCCAGCAGGGGTGGGCCCCACGAGAGGGGTTGGGGTCATCTGTGACGGGCCCCTCGGGCACTGTCCTGTTGCCATGGCTCCTGGCTGGGGCCAGCGTGACCTCTGTAGAGTGTCCCCAGGCTTCACCTTAGCTGACCTCCTGGGGCTCAGAGGCCAGGGGACACCTGCCAGGAGCAGGGCACAGGGAGGGGACGCCTCCTCTCCTTCTGAGCCAGAGCCCCCAGGACAGCCCAGGTGACCCCCTCCTGGGTGTTAAGGTGTGGGCATCGCAGCCTGCTGGGTGTAACTGACCAAGCACCACCCACCCACAGGGCCCGTCCCTGCTGTTTGCCGGGCACCGCCCTCGTGCACGCCCCTGCACCCAGGACAGTGAGCCTCAGAGAGGCTCTCCCTGGCCTTCCTGTCCCCACTGCCCTTTCCCACCACCCTGATCCCTCCACTGATGACACTCTAAAAGCACCTCTATTTTGGTTTGTCACCCGTCTGTCTCCCTGCCGGCCTTGGCGCTCAGAGTATGGTCTCGTCTGTTTTGTGCTAAGCAGCGTCTGCACCAGCCCGTGGAGCCATGGCCCCTGGGGATGCAGGAACTCCATGTCTCCCACCTGAAGGCATCCAGAGGGGGTGTGTGAATCTGCTGAGTGTGCAACAGGCCACATGAGTGTGCCAGCCAAGCAGGAGATGCTGTCCAGCCCTGCCTTGCCACCTCGCTCCATCCAGAAGGCCGTGTGCACTAGTCCACTGGGATGCAGGGACTTCAGCAAGGGGAGAGCTGTGCTTTGATGCCTGCATTCAGGTGGCTCTGACACCTGCTAAGGGGAGACCCCAGAGTGGACCTCCCGGCCAGCTGTCCTGACGCCCATTGCTGGGCCGCGGCCCCACTCCATCCCTCAGAGTCAGCCTCCTGCGCGCCATGGAGGGAGGACCCCTGCTCCATCCTCCTCAGACTTTCAGAAGGGCACTTTGAGTCCCCTCCGACCCCCAAGCTCCGGTGTGCGGTCCTAGCGGACCTGAGAGAACGAGCTGGAGACACCAGCGTCATCAGAGTCGCCGCCACCGACGGGACAAGGGTTGTGGGCGAGCTGCGGAGACCTCAGGGTGAAAAAGGGGCAGAGGACAGTCCTACGCGGGGCCCGCGGGGAGCCGAGTGCCCGCCCCCACCCCGCCCCAGCCCCGCCCCGGCACCCCCACCTCCCTCCGACGCTCGCCCCGCCCCGCCTCCCAGCCTGCGCCCCGAGCCCCAGAGCGCAGCCCCGAGTCAAGAGCCAGCGCAGCGGGTGCGCGTCTCCCCGAGGGCCGCAGGCAGCGCCGCCCCCCGGTGAGTGCCGCGCCCCTGCCGCGCACCCCCGCCCCCGGCCCCCAGAGACCCGCTACCCTCTCCGCGAGGCTAACCGCCTGAGCGCAGCCTGCACCCTGGCCCTGGGTCGCTCGGCGCGCACCGCCCCGCAGCCGCCCTGTCTCCCGCTCCTCCACACCCCTCCCTCACGTGCGCCCCTGGAGTTCGCCGCCCGCTGCTCGGGGTCCCTCCCCGCCCCTCTTATCGGCTCCCCTCTCGGTCTCCCCCCCCAACCTGCCCTCGCTCGCCACCCTCGACCTGGAGTCAGGGCAGAAGCCTCGGGGAGTCAGGCCCGGCCCTCTCTGCCCTGAACCCGGACCTCCCAGCCTCCCCACGGTGGGCGCCGCTGCAGTGGGGCCGCCCAGGGTGGTCTGCGCAGCTGGAGGCTGTGGCTGGAGTAGGTGGGAGGTAGAAACTAGAGTGAGAGGGGGCGGCTGGGGCTAGGACTTCTGCGTGGGGAGACGGGCAGTGGTGGGCCAGGGCGCAGAGGGCCTGGTCCGGGGACTCACCCTGGACCGGTAGGCGGGGCGCGGGGTGCAGCCCTGGGAGCTGGAGGTGGGGACAGAACCCCAGCATCTCCAGGGCTGCGGTGCTCTGGGCCCACACACCCCCTCCTCAGAAGGGAGTACACGGCCTGTAAGTTCGCCCGTGGGCCATCTCCCCGCCCGGGGTCCAGGTGGGGTCTGGCCTGCTGGCTCTGGCCTCCTGCCAGCCTGGGGCCCCAGAGAAGGCGAGGGCGGAGAGACACTGCTGCCCAAAGTGTGAGGCGATCTCGGGTGCTGCTGAGCCCCACCCGAGGAGATTGTGCTGCTGGGGGCAGCGGCCACTCGCGCGGAAGACCGGGAGCCTCCCGGGCAGACACGGTTGATGCCTCAGTGATGGTAAAGGCTGGTTCCCAGGAGACAGTGGCCAGGAATTCTGGGGGCAGGAGGTGACCCTGGAGACTTCCCGAAGGGTGCGGAGGCCCCACAGAGACCCTGTTGCCACACGCGCACCTCAGGTCCCCTCATGGGGGAGGGTGCCCCAGGCCAAGGCTGCCTTAAGGACAGATGGAGCGAGTTTAGGGGTGAGGACAGGGGTGGCCATCAGCTGCCCCCGTGAGCCAAGACCTCCCTGGGGAGGCAGGCCTCAGGGAGCCCCTTGGGTGGTGCTGGGGACTGTCCCTGCCCCACACAGGTGGGGACCCAGGAGCACCGAGCTGCCGTCACAGTGGGTTCCACAGCTGCCCCTGGGCGGCGGGGCCAGTTCCCTCCTGCTGACCGAGGACCATCTTAGCCTGTGAGGGGCTGGGCCCAGCGCTGGTCCTCCCCGGGGCATGGAGCACTGGAGCGCCAAGGTCCCCTCCCTGTCCCCAGGTCCCTGTGGAGGCTCTGGCCCCTCTGCGGAGCCCAGGGCTGCTGGTGCTGGGCAGGAGATGCAGGCTGTTTGGGGGCAGGCAGGTGGGAGCAGCTATTGAGCGCCCACTGCATGCGGATCCTGTGTCGGGACTCGTTTCCTCTGCTCCGTGGCTTTGTACAAGTCTCTGTTACGGGAGCTGGCCCAGAGACGTGGTTCGACTTACCTGAGACCCCTCGGCCAGCATGTGGGCGGGGAGCTGGGGCAGGCGGGTGGGCTCTGTCCCCTGAGCCACAGCAGCAGTCCCTTCCTGGTGGGGGTCTGGGTCAGAAAGCCCCAGCGTTGGCCTGTGGTCCTGCTGCCGCTGCCCTCCCCATTCCTTATCCAAGAGGAAGGGGCCGGAGGGATGAGTCGCCATGAAGGTGTGATTCCTGTGACCAAGATTGCTGTCCCTGAATAGTGACTCTTGCAGAATTGGGCTCCAAGTGGCAGGCACGACAAGATCGACCTAATTTTAATCTTTGCTGCTCTGAAGTTTAACTCAGGCCTTGGGGTGCCAGGGGGAAGGGGGACCTGGCAATCTGCTTAGGTCACCTTGGGTCCTGGGTGTCAGGAGCACCCGGCAGCTTCCTGAAGGCACTCATCTGATTCAGAATCAAACTCACATTCAGGGGCATTGAGCTCCTGCCCCACTCAGCCTTCTGAGAGCCCTTCCTTGAGTATTTTTGGAGGGAGGGTGTAGTCCCCAGGACTCTCTCCCCAGATGCCAACACAGTCCACCCCACCATCTCCAGACCAGAGTCTAGCATTCGCTCCCCAGCAGCACCTCAATGGAGCTTTAAACATTATTTTACATTTAATTTCTTTTTATAACGTGAGGAGGCCCTCTGTGCCCAGCCCTGGGGAACAGAGATCGGCAGGCCGACCCCCAGCCCACCAGAGCACCACTGCCTTGGGTCCACTCTCTGGGTGTTGGGGTGGCTCTCCTGCCAGCCGGATGCCAGTCCTGCCCACCCCTGCCCCCAGCTTGGAGTGCAGTCCAAGGGACCCCCAGCTTCGTCTTGAAATGCGTCAACCCCAGGAGCCTGTGTACACGTGTGCCAAGGCCCTTCAGTCATGTCCAACTCTTTGCGACCCCCTGGGCCAGAGCCCACCAGGCTCCTGTGTCCATGGGATTCTCCAGGCAAGAAGACTGCAGTGGGCTGCTGTGCCCTCCTCCAGGGGATCTTCCCAACCCAGGGATCGAACCAGCATCTCCTGTGTTGCAGGCGGATTCTTTTCCGCTGAGCCACTGGGGAAGCCCCCCCCACCCTTCACCGGGAGCCTGCCTTAGCCTTTCTTAAACAGAGGTTTTGTCACACACCTCACATCCGGTCACTACGCACAGCCCGAGTGCTGGGGACCCGGACCACAAATCCTGCAAGACTCAGAGAAAGGTCTTTTTCCACTTCCAGCTGGCTGGGGCCCTCCTCCAGGTGGGGGCTTCAGAGGGGACAGTGTTCGTCTCTCCTTGGCTCCCGGGACCCTCGTGGGTGGGGCCTGCCATCCTAACCCACTGCACTGCCCCAGGGTTTCTGTCCAGCCTGCCTGCCCACATTCTCCAGAGTTCTCACTTCCTCCTTGACACTCTGTAGGTCACTCGGACACTGTTTCATCTTTACTTTATCCGCTCGGGACAGAGTTCGTCCCAGGTCAGTCCTGCAGGCGCCTCTGTGCCCTGACCTCTGCACCTGCTCTGATGGGGTCCCTCAGCCCCTCTTCTGATTCCGATTCTCTCTTCATCTGTGTCCAGACTTTTCTGAGGTTTTTTTTTTGTCCAGATGTTGATGTTTTTCACATCCAAGAGTTGTAATTTTCAAAAATAGATGCTTGTTCATTTTACTTCTCAGAAGCCAAATTCATTTCAGAATATTTTTATCCATGCTTGGAGGATCCTAAACATTTCCAAACGTATCTCAAGCACACTTCTTCATTTTCTTTTACATCACCTCGCGCTGCTGATTTTCCGGGTCGAGTTTCCCAGTGGCCGTTAGCGTCTGGCCGTGGCGGCCGGTCAGGAGCAGAGAGTGTATCCCTGCTGTTGCCAGTGTTGTTTATACTGCACCCCCTTGTCTACCAGATGTCACTCGCCCACCCCCCAAACCCAGGGCCCCCAGCCCAGGCCTGGCAGCCGCTGGGGATGCCCTTTGCATTGAGGTGACTGGGGGGGCACTGAGGGTCAGCTGACCCCAGCTGGTCATCACAGCCCTTTCCAGTTCCCTCAGGGCCTTGTCTGGGTCCCCTGGGGGCTCCTGGACCCCCATTCTGGCTGACGTGTCAGCCCCCATCTTCCCTTCCTCTTCTGCTTCTCGCAGAGGCAGTTCCTTTCTCGTGAGGATCACCATTTTTATGAACCATTTCAATGTACAGAAAAGTACCAGAGTGATACAGTGGGTACACGTGTGCCCGTCACCGCGAGCTTCAGCTGCCACCTCCCCAGCCACGCCCTGGCTATTTCTCTACAAACCCATCACCCCTGAGTCGTCCCCCGCATCCCCCTGCCCCACATTGCCCCCCCGACCACACACACAGACACACAGACACACACACAGAGACACACAGACACAGATACACAGATACACACACAGACACACACAGACACACAGACACAGACACACAGACACATAGACACACAAAGACACACACAGACACACAGACACACACAGACACACAGACACACACAGACACAGACACAGACACACACATGCAGACACACACACACACAGACACAGACACACACACAGAGACACACAGAGACACACAGAGACACACACACAGACACACACACAGACACACAGATACACAAAGACATACACAGACACAAAGACACACACACAGACACACACAGACACAGACACACAGACACACACACACACAGACACGCAGACACACACATGCAGACACACACACACAGACACAGACACATACATGCAGACACACACACACAGACACAGACACATACACAGAGACACACAGACACACACACACACAGACACACAGACACACACACACAGACACACAGACACAGACACACAGACACAGACACACACACACACAGACACACAGACACACACACACAGACACACAGACACAGACACACAGACATACACAGACACACACAGACACAGACACACACAGACACACACACACAAACACACACAGACACAGAGACACACACACACACACACAACACAACACACAGACACACAGACACACACACAAACACACACACAGACACACACAGACACACAAACACACACAGACACACAGACACAGACACACACACACAGACACACACACACAGAGACACACACACACACACACACAGACACACAGACACAGACACACAGACATACACAGACACACACAGACACACACACACAAACACACACAGACACACAGAGACACACACACAGACACACACAGACACACAGAGACATACACAGACACACACACACACTGACACAGACACACACAGACACAGACACACACACAGACACACACACAGACACACAGACACACACACAGACACAGACACACAGACAGACACAGACACACACAGACACAGACACACACACAGACACACACACACAGACACACAGACACACACAGACACAGACACACACACAGACACACACACAGACACACACACAAACACACACAGACACACAGACATAGACACACAGACACACACACACGTGCGTTTCTTCTGTCCCACAGCCCGGGCTGGAATCTGCCTCTGCCTGTCGTGTGTTACCTGTTCACGGGGTGGGTTCCTCACCGACCCACTCCCGCACAGGGTCCTCTGCCTGGGGCTACAGGCTGCTGTCCGGGGGCTAGGGGTGCGGGCCCCACCCCAGAGCACATGCAGCCCCGTCTCCGGTCATCTCCGTGGCCCAGGGGCATCCACGCTGCAGCGGGCAGCTGCTAGGGGCAGGGAGACCAGGTCCTCTTGGCCACATGGCCGGGCTCTGCTGGGTGACGCAGACACAGCTCCAGGGGCAGAGCCTCTGTAGCCTGAGGTCTTGCTTTTCAGCCACACGGAAGGCTGGGTACCTCTGGATGGTTCCAGAGGCCACCTGGAGTCCAGCTCTGGGGTCCCTCAGCAGAGTTGGCCTGGCGGGTGTCTCCGCATTCTGGTTTGCCTGTCTCCGCGCTCTGATTTGCCTGGGCTGGTGGTGCCAGGCTGCTGTCTCAGCCTCCTTGTCCCTCCCCTCCCACCTGTCCTGCGAGTCCCTGGGGAGGCGACTCCGAGGGTCCTCGGTCTGTTACCTGCGAGGTGAGGTATCTGTGCCCTCCCAGGACTCCGCGAGGGCAGCCTGGCTGAGCCTGGAAGGGCACCTCTGGGTGCAGAGGGCTGAAGGGACAGTCAAGTCTCTGGGGGCCACTGTGGCATCTCGGCTCCAGGGGTTGCCTGCCCGGTGCCTCCATGGCCGCCGACCCGCTGCTCCTTCCTTTCCAGGTTTGTTTTCCAAACAATTTGCTTAATGTGATTCCCAGCCCAGTTGAACATGAGTAATCGTGTTTACCCGCCGCCCCGGGGTAATCCCGTGCGTCCTGGGCAGGTGGGGCGGGCGCAGGGGAGACACCCTCAGCTCAGTCGCTCCGTATCCTTCCTTCTCTTGCAGCAGACGCCCCGGCGCTCTCACTCAGCCTGCCCTGCCCGCAGTGGCCGCAATGGAGCCTCTGTTCCCGGCCTCCCCGCTGACCAGCTGGAACACCTCCTCGGCAATGCCCGGCGGCGGCGGCGGCGACGAGAACGGGACGCTGGCGGGGCCGGGGCCCTCACCGGGCGCCCGGGCAGTGGTGGTACCGGTGCTCTACCTGCTGGTGTGTGCGGTGGGGCTGGGCGGCAACGCACTGGTTATCTACGTGGTCCTGCGCCATGCCAAGATGAAGACAGTCACCAACATCTACATCCTCAACCTGGCCGTGGCCGACGTGCTGCTCATGCTGGGGCTGCCTTTCGTGGCCACACAGAACGCCATCTCCTACTGGCCCTTCGGCCCCGTGCTGTGCCGTCTGGTCATGACGCTGGACGGCATCAACCAGTTCACCAGCATCTTCTGCCTGACGGTCATGAGCGTGGACCGCTACCTGGCCGTGGTCCACCCCATCCGCTCCGCCCGCTGGCGCCGCCCCCGGGTGGCCAAGCTGGCCAGCGCCGCGGTCTGGGCCTTCTCGCTAGTCATGTCGCTGCCGCTGGTGGTGTTTGCCGACATCCAGGAGGGCTGGAACACCTGCAACCTCAGCTGGCCAGAGCCCGTGGGGCTGTGGGGGGCCGTGTTCATCATCTACACGTCCGTGCTGGGCTTCTTCGGGCCGCTGCTGGTCATCTGCCTGTGCTACCTGCTCATCGTGGTGAAGCTGAAGGCGTCAGGTGTGCGCGTGGGCTCCACGCGGCGGCGCTCGGAGCGGAAGGTGACCCGCATGGTGGTGGTGGTGGTGCTGGTGTTTGCGGGCTGCTGGCTGCCCTTCTTCATCGTCAACATTGTCAACCTGGCCTTCGCGCTGCCCGAGGAGCCCGCCTCCGCCGGTGCCTACTTCTTCGTGGTTGTGCTGTCCTATGCCAACAGCTGTGCCAACCCCCTGCTCTATGGCTTCCTCTCTGACAACTTCCGCCAGAGCTTCCGGAAGGTTCTGTGCCTCCGCAAAGGCTACGGCGCTGGCGCCGAGGATGCGGATGCCACGGAGCCACGGCCGGGCCCGAGCGGCCGGCTGCAGGAGGTCACAATGCCCGTGCGCAGCTGCAAGGCCAACGGGCTCATGCAGACCAGCAAACTGTGAGTGCTGAGGCTGCGGGGGCAGAGGGGGCCTGGCAAGGCTGCGGGAACCCACAGCCACCTCTTCTGCCTTTCCTCCTGGAGTTGGGGGGCTAGAGCAGAAAAAGAGACTTAGCCAGACAGCAGCGGGCAGGGTGAACCACCTCCTAAGGCAAACAGCAGACTGGAGAGGCCGTGGGCACGTGCAAATGCTGGACCCCGGAGGAATTCAGCTTTCAGTCTGGTCTGGCCGGAATGGTCCTCTCCACCCCCAGAAACACCAGCTCATCCCACCCCCTCCACCCCTGGCCCCAGGCCTAAAACAGGTCCTAGAGAAGGTGCCTGGCAGCATTATTGGGGGAGGGCTGTGCTCCTAGGTGTCCGGGCCTCACTGTGATCACAGCTGGAAGGAGAAGAAGGACATGGGGGTCACTCGCCCACAGGCCCCGCTGAGACAGCCCTACCCAGTGTCCCTCCCGCAGCCGGCATCCACAGCTGGACCAGAGGAGGAAGCAGAAACCAGGGGGGCGTGGGGAGCGGGCAGCACCGTGCTGGGCAGGGGAGAGCCAGGGTCAGCGCTGCTGGGGCTTCGGCACGGACCCCAGACCGAGGCCAAGCCCTGGAAACAAGATCACATAACGAGGGCGCTTGTGTTTGACGACCGCTCCCTGAATAAATTAGAGAATAAATGTTTGACTCTTTCCCAGAGCAAACATTGTCCCTGGAGCCGATCGAAGCCGGTGCACATCAGAGCGGGCAGATCGCAGGCGGCTTGGGCAGGGCGGGCAGCGGGACACCCAGATAACAGTGAGGGGAGCGTCCACACCTGCAGAGAGGAGCCACAGGGCCGGGCTGGCAGGAAGAGGGTGTGGCTACAAGGATTCGGGGGGGCGGGGGGTGGAGGGCGGGAGCATCCAATCCTTCCATGGCTGCCGGGTGTGGGGAGTGGGCAGCTCGCCTGGGGCTCCTGTCCCCGACGCTGGGTGAGTGGGGTCCCGGCCGCCTCCTCTGCCCCAGCTTTAGTATCGGCTCCACCTGGGCTCCGCCTAGGAGGTGGAGGCCACAAATCCTGGTGTCAGTCACAGGGAGCTGGTGACCAAAGCCTCCCCGCCCAGCCCTAGGGGAGAGGCATCCCGTGCAGGGGTGGGTGCCTGGGAGAAACAAGTCCATTCGATCAGTCACCCCCCTCTGCCGGTCAGGTCACCACAGATGGATGCAAAGTCCATCTGTGACTTTGGGGAGCAAGCAGATGGCACGGAAATATCTGCTCGGGTCAATTTCTCCCAATTGATTTGACATGGCGAGCTCCCTCCCGGGGCGGTGCAGATGCCAGAGTGCCTGTGAAGATGGTGTGTGTGGACATGCCTGTGTGTCCATGTGCCTGCTTCTGAGTGTGTGTGCATGTGTATACACTCATGTGAATGTGTGGGTGTGTATGCGTGTGCATGTGCCTGCTTGTGGGTGTGATGCATGTGTGGACATGTGTGTACACACATGTGAATGTGTGTGCCTGTGCGTGTACATGTGTGAACGTGTGTGCACTTGCACTCGTGTGTACACATGTGTGTGCCTGTGTGTGTGCATGTGTGTACACGTGTGAATGTGTGTGCACGCGCCTGCTTGTGGGTACCTGTGTAATGCATGTGTAGACATGTATGTACCTCTGTGTACATGAATATGTGTGCCTGCGTGTACACATTTGCGAGTGTGTGTGTACACATGTATGGAAGTGTGCACCTGTTTGTGCACATGTGTGAATGTGTGCCTGTGTGTGCACGTGTGAATGTGTGTGCCTGTGTGTACACATAGGTGAATGTGTGTGACTGTGTGTGCACACATGTGAATGTACCTGTGTGTGCACGTGTGAATGTGTGTGCCTGTGTGTGCCCAGGCCCGATGGACTCAGCAGGTGGAGGAAGAGATGCCAGGTGGCCTGTAGGCCCTGGGTCTGGGTGGGAGCTGGTGGCCAGGCTTGGCCAGTGTGAACAGTCCCTAAAGCCCTGGGTGGGGGCCACTGAACAGGAGAGAGTGAGCACCTGGGCACCCCTGAGGGCCTGTCGAGGTGCAGGGACAGGAGTGTCCCAGAAGGAGATGAGCCCACAGAGCCGTGGACATGGCACAGTGGGTGTGAGGATGCAGCCTGGCCCATCCGCTGCCCTCCACGCCCAGCACAGGCTGGGGACAGCTGCAGGGGCCACAGAGCACCACACTGCTTGCAGGTCTTGGGGCCCCAGGCTCCAAGCAGGGTGGGGAGGGCAGAGCAAACACCCTCAGTGGAGGGGGTGACCTGCTTTACTGTCTCTCTCTCCGCATCGATGGGTTTTATTGGCCGCTGGGCTCCAGTGGCTCCCAGAGTGACCTTGCTCAGGAAATCCGGCCCGCAGGACAGGGTGAGGCCGCCTCCGGGATCAGGATGGGCTGAGGGGTGGCTATTTGCCAGGCAGGGGGGGTGCGGGGTGGCGGGGCACCGTGGTGCAGCCCCCACGGGCAGAGCCCGTGCTGTGGCCCAACCTGGGGCTGAGAGCGGGCGCCCCTGGAGGGGTCAGCGGGGCCCATCCTGGGGTGTGTCGGGACAGGAGGTGGGTAAATACCAGGAAGAGCTTCCGACCGAGCCTGGGGGCTGAGAGCTGGGATGCCCTTTGGGGGTGTCAGAGAGCAGACTGACTGAGAATAAGGTCTTTGCTGGTCACCTGTCAGGGCCGCCGTGGAGCCTGGGACCTCAAGGACTGGGGTGGCTGAGGCCCTGCAGAGACCACTGAGGCTGTGACCCGCTCCCCCTCCCAGCCTGCGGGGCTCCAGCCCCAGCCTGCCGCCTGCTCTCCCTGCTGTCCTGGCTGCTCACGGCTGGTCCGGCCACTGTGAGCCTCTGTCCAGGTGGAGTCCTCACCTTGAAGGTCCAGCAACTATCCAGGAACCTGAGGGGGTCCCCATCACTGCCCCCCGCCCTGGACTCTCAGGCTCACCCCTCCCCACTCACTAGGCTGCACATCCGGCCGTGGCGGTGACAGGTGTGCATTTGTTGTATCTGCGCTGACGGGGGTCTGGGGGCTCCATCTGGGCACCTGCGTGGGTCCTGACCGGTGTGGGGGGGAGGGTCTCCATCCAAGCAAACCCCCTCCCTGGCTCCTGCCTCTGGGGAGGGAGCTTGAGTCCCCTTCTCAGCCGTCTCTTCTCTGACCTCTGCACACACGGCAAACCGTGGCCATGGTCTGGGTGTGGGCCACCAGGCCTGTGGGTACAGGGGCGGGGGCACCACAGGAGGGGAGGGGCATGGCCATCCACAGGGGCTGGCTGTCCAGGTGAAGGAAACTGACTGTGGGGCAGTGGGGACTGGCCCGATTCCCTTCTGCTCTGCACCCCCGAGTGTCTACTGTGCCCCCACGTGTCCCCCCTCCCCCCATGCCCAGGAAACAGGCGGCCCCTCCATTGCTCAGTTTGAGGAGGGTTTAATGAAAGGACGTTTGCAGAGTGGACCCAGGGTCCTCCTATGGCCAAGGGCAGCAGCCATTCTGGGGGCTGAGGGCCCGTCCTCTCCCCCTCACCCACATGGCCCATGGGGATCCATGTTCTGGTGGTCATCAGGCCTGAAAGGGTGGCCAGAGGAAGGGTCAGCTTCCAGAATCCCATTACCTCTCCCCATTTGGAACCCAGGACCCACCCTCCCAGCTGAGCCCCCAGCCGAGGGGGCTGGCTCCAGGCGGGGGTCCAGGGGGTGCAGGTGTCACGAGAGGGGCCAAGGCTCCCAGGAGCTGTGCTGTGGCCCCTCGGCCCCCTGGACAGTGCACCTGTCTGCCCGTGCATCCTCTGGAGGCGCTGCCCAGAGGAGGGACGCAGATGATGGTGATGACCGGGCAACTTGGAAAGGAGACTCTCTGGATGGACAACCTTGAACACCCTAAATGTTGCTGAGTTGTTCACTTTTCCAGCTTCCCTGCTGGCTCAGCTGGTAAAGAATCCGCCTGCAATGCGGGAGACCTGGGTTCCATCCCTGGGTTGGGAAGATCCCCTGGAGAAGGGGAACTCCAGTATTCTGGCCTGGAGAATTCCATGAACTGTACAGTCCATGGGGTCGCAAAGAGTCAGACACGACTGAGCGACTTTCACTTTGTTCATTTTAAAATGGTACATTTTATGGTTTATGACTTTCACCCAAATTCTAAAAATGGATGTTTTGTTGGAATTCCACCAAACGGAGAAAAACTGAGACGGGAAACGGCTTCCATAGGATTCCGCCTCTGGGCTGCCCCGTGTTCTGGTCGTTTCCAGCTCTCTTCCCCAGGGCAGGTGCACCCTGGTCCCCCCACCCCACCCCAGGCTGCCGTGCGGTTCTTCGAGGATGCTGTTCACCCTCTCGTCTCCTGAGCGAGCCGCACAGGCACGGATTCCTGAGTCTGGAGCTTCTCATCACTTTGTGGACATGACGCCTTCCCCTCACCCCACCTGTTCTCAGTCGTGGGTTTTCACTAAGCCGGGGGTGGGGGGAGGCAGGCCTTGCCGCCCATCCTGCACCCACCTGTGGTGTTCCTGGCGCGTCCCGGGCACGGAGGCTCTGACCAGCAGCCTCCACGGGGTTCTTGCTCGCACTCAGGGGAGACACTACCTGGCCCCTGTTCTCTGAGGGCAGGGGTGGCCTTTACTTTGGAATTGATCGGACACCATCTGTTTGGCCTGCTCTGCCCTCTGGGCAAGCAAGGGGAGCAGGGCTGTCCCGGGGGCTCAGTGGAGCCGCCCCAGTGCCTCTGGTCCAGGCCCCGCGGATGGAGTGAGGTGAGAGGGAGGCCCAGCGGGCAGCAGGTCCGCAGATTTCATGGGAATGCCCCCCAGCCCTGCACCCTCAGGGCCCAGTGCACCCCAGGGCCAGACGGGGAGCCCGAGAGAGCCGGCTTTGCCTGGGCTGCTGGACTGGGCAGCCCTCCCGCCCCCACCCGGCCAGGCTGGCCTGCAGCACTCGCGGGCAGGGTCCCAGTTGGGGGCAGGGAGTCCAGACCTGGGAGGATAGAGGGAGGTCCTTCCACCCCTCATGTTCCTGTGTGGGTGCCTTTATCTCTGCCGTGGGACCCCCCTCGGCACCCGCGGCCCCTCTGAGCACTCCTGATGCCCTGCTGGTTGCCAGGCACCCTGGGCGTGTCCAGCTATTCCAGCCATAAAAGGACCCAGGCCAAAGGGCCAAAGTGCAGCCTGAGGCTCCTCGCCCCAAGCCAGCATCACTGGCGGGGGGGTCGGCGGTACCGAGCGGGTCTCGGGAGGGGCCGGGAGCAGTCCAGGGCCGCCCTCTGGTGCCCCACGGGCTCTTCCAGCACCCTCTAGTCTCAGTGGGGTTGGGCTCACCAGTCCAGGGTGCCCCACTCAGCTCCCAAACCCTCGGCTACAGCAAGCCCCCCGGAGTCCTGCTGCCCCCTGCCCTGTGCCACGGCCAGGCCCAGCTGGGCCTTGGGGCTCCTGGGGGCAGGCATCGCTGTGAACCCTGCCCCCCATGCTCTGCCTCTTGGGGTACAGACCCTGCTTGTGCTGGGGGGTTGGGGTCACAGCCCCGCCCAGGCCTGAGCTCAGGGACCCAGGCCTCTGAGTCCCAGCTTCCTCCTGGGATGTCCCTGTCCGCTGGTGCGGTGATTGTAGGGCCTGCATGGGATGCAAGGGCCTCATACCTGGGACCCCAGGAGCCCCCGATCCTGGTCCAGAGCTGGCCCGAAAGCCAGCCTCAGAGGCGGGACTGTCACAGCCCTTGAGGCCCTGCGGAAGGCTGCCGGCTGGAAGCCCCCTCTCCCTGCAGACTCGGAGTCCCAGTAGCCCCTCTCCAGTGGGGGCCCTCCCCTCCCCCCATCCCAGGCCACACTACAGGAGTCAGCCCTGTTTGAGGGGGATCCAGCTCCCAGCATCACACACACTTGGAGGTCTACACACCCTCGCTGGACCTCAAAATCTCCACCTGTCCAGGATGCCCCGGCCTGGGAGGGTGGGCCCTGCTGCCCACGGGTGTATGTGGATGCTCTTGGCTCCAGCCTCACTCAGGGTGGATGTTCCTGAGGGTCACGGGGTTCCGTGCAGCAGGGGTGGGCGCCGTGCTCCCAGCCGTGCCTTCTCCCCATGCGCAGGGACGAGAGGCTCCCATCCCCTCTCCACCCCCCCAGTCGATAACCATGGTCTGGGGAGGTCTGCCAGAGACCATCTCAGGATGGGCTGGGCTCCTGGGCTGGGGCGGAGGGCCGTGATGAGGAGACAGGACCCAACATGCAGTGTTCTGTGGTCTCAGGGCCCCAGGGTGGAGGCCCCGGCCTATTCATCACCCAGCAGCCCCAGCAGGCTCAGCCTGGCCAGCCTGCAGCTCCAGCCACATCCGCCTGGCTGGGGACCTCAGCCAGCATGCTGGGCTCTGGTGGCTCCAGACACTGCTCCTGCCAGGGCCCTGGCCACCTCACCAGCTCAGCATCCTCACTTGGGCGGAGCGGTCACAGGAGGGGAGGCCGGGGAGGGCCCAGAGAGGAGGCAGTGGGTGGTGGGGCCACAGAGGCCGGACAGAAGGTCCCAGAATGGCCAGAGGACACGTGGCAGGAAAGGAACAGGCTCCAAGTGGATCCGAGGGCGGGGCAGCCTGGTGGCTCCTGCGGGGTGGACAAGGCCTCTAGTGGAGAAAGCTGGGCCAGTCCACACACGCCTGCCCGCAGGGACGGGGCCAGCCTGCTCTCTGCGGGTCCCCACCAGGCCCAGCTTCAGCATGTGGAAGTGGGAGGTGATACCCTAGGGGTCTGGGGCTCCCCGGGCTCAGGCAAGCATCCTCCTCCCAGCCCACTCAAGACAGACCCAGGGATGCCGCAAGCCCCAGAAAATAGACCCACCGGGGCTGGCAGTGTGCTCACCCAGGCCGAGGCCTGTCCTGGCTCGGCCGGCACCCACCTACTCCACGTCATTGGTCCCGTGGCCTCTGCCGCCCTGAGCACCCTGGAATTCAGCACGCTCCACCCCTCCCCCGGAGCCTCACCAGCGTCCAGCCCAGCGCCCAGTAGGCGCTTTGTAATTCTCTCACAGCGCCGGGGCCTGGCACAGCCTTTATAAGCGGAAAGGGAACCCGACCAGGGGGGCAAGCTCCTTAGCAGAGGAAGGTGCCCCGCCCCAACCCCGCCCACCGCGCGCCTGGAACGCGGGCCTGCTCCGGAATCTCTTGCTGGGACCCCTCGGTTGGGATCTGCGTCTAGCAGGTTTGGTGGGTCTGTCTTGCTCCTTCCGGGGCCATGCTCAGCTCAGCGGGTGCACGCAGGCAGCGCTCAATCACAGCTGGCCCCACTCCTGGGCAGGGGGCTTGGGAGGGTGGGCCCTGGAGGCTGGTGGCGCCGGGCCGTCAGAGCTCGGCGTCCGGCTTGACCAGGTGGCCGCTGAAGGTGATGTAGAGGTCGCCGCGCTCGCCGAAGATGGCGTTGTCGCGGTCGCGCTGGAACATGCGCACCCAGACGGCGTCGCCCGCGGCCAGCGGCAGCAGCAGGCTCTGCGCCTGCATCACGCTGCGCTCGCTGGGCTGCGCGTACAGCACGGCGGCCGCGTGCGCGTTGCGCATGATGTGCAGGTAGGTCTCCTTGTAGTTCCAGGTGTGCACGTTGAGGCTCAGGAAATAGACGCCGGGCGCGGTGCAGAGGAAGCGGCCGGAGGCCAGGTCGAAGGCGCCGTCCAGGTTGACCAGCTCCATGTCGAAGGTCACCGCCTGGAGGGCGTCGGCGCTGTGCAGCCCCTCCCGTCGGCCCACCGAGAAGGCCGCGTAGGCGCGCGTGCACTGGGCGCCAGGCAGCCCTGCCTGCCCCTTCTGGCCCTTGCGGCCCCGGAGGCCCCGGGAGCCCGGCGGGCCCTCCTTCCCGCTCCTGCCAGAGTGACCTCTGACCCCGGCCTCACCCTTCTCACCTGCCGGGGAGGGGCAGGGGGTGAGGAGAAGCCCCTGGTCAAGGCTCCCAGGGTCAGATTCTCTGGCCACGTGGCCCTGCAAGTGACCTCACCTCTGTGGGCCTCTGTCTCCTCTCTCGAGGGGCGCTAACCCACCCTCCAAGGGGCAAAGAGAAAGAAGCCACACCCTGAGGGCCTAGCTGTTCTGGGGTCTGTGCTGACGGTCATGCGGGGCCAGGGGGGTCAGGCAGCCACCAGAGGAAGGGTCTGAACTGGGCTTTGAAGGAAGAGAGCGCTGGGGTTCAAGCTCGGTGCAGCCCCCAGGGTGTGGGCCTCCCAGAGCCCCGCCTCTCTCGCCCTCAGAGGGGACCCAGGCCCCTTCCCCTCCCCTGGGTGGTAGGGCTGAGGGTAGCCTCAGGACCCCTGTCCACAGCCCCTTCCCCGGGACACCCTCTGCCCACCCGGGGGGCGGCCGTGGGGAGCAGGCACCCGTCCATTGTCCCCTCGGGGCCCCCTCCTTCCCAGAGCCCGCCCTGGGCCCTGTCCCTCCCCTCAGCACAGGTGTCCCTGTAGGGCCGGGGGTGGGGGTGGCCGCCCCTCTGGGGATGCTCACCTTTGAGGATCGAGATGTCGATGGTGGGCCGCAGGCGGGGCAGCTGTGCCCACGGGTCCCCGTCGCTCATGTGGGCGCCCGGGCCGGGGGCGGCGGGGGGCCAGGCTGGACGGCAGCACTGCACGCACGGCCGGCGGGGCAGCCCCAGGCCACGCCAGGCCCCAGCAGGCAGTGCCAGGAGCAGCAGGAGGGCAGGGGCCACCATTCGGGCCAGGGCCTGGGGCCGGGCAGGAAGTGGGGAGGAGGGTGGGAGAGGAAGGAGGGGAGTGGAGGGCTCACCCTGCTGAGCCCCCAGTTCCCCCCACGGCAGCCTGGCAGCACCCCTGTGTGGGGGAGACGATGGAGGGCCCAGAGAGCCGCCTGGGTGGGGAGGGACAGCTGGGACCCCTCAAAGGGGCTGTGGTCCCAGAGACCGCAGAGAGCGCCTGGTCAGCCCCTCCTGGACTCTCGTCCCGCCCTGACACTGCTGATGGGTCCCTCCCCGGGACTGAGACTCCTCCCTGACACAGCCTGGGGGCCACCACTGCTGGGAAGGCCCCGCACCGCCCTCCCCGAGCCCTAGCAAGCGCCCAGGCGGCCGCCCATGGGATCTGGCACTTCCTGGGCACTGCTCCCTGCTCATGCCCCTCCCTCCCCGAGGCCTTAGTTCTGGGCGGCAGCGGGCACCCTCAGTGCCTGCAGCCGGGGAGTCCAGGTCCCCCAAAGCCCCCATGGCCGGAGACCCCCCACCTGGCAGATGCAGGGGGCACTGAGTGGGGAAGCAGTCCCCCAAGCCCCACTCGCCGTGGCCGGCCAGAGCCCTCCAGGAGGGGCTCCTTCAGGGAAGGGTATGCCCCCCATCCCATACCCCACACTCCGGGCAGCCGGGCCCCGGGCCCGTGTTGGGTGGGGCCCGACATGAGGCAGTTTCTGCCGGGCTGCATTGCTGGGCAGAGGGGACACGTGCATCCTGACCCCCCAGGAGGAGGGAGGGTAACCGGGGAGGCTGCCCCAGCCCCCACCCAGCTGTACAGAAGTTGGTCTTTAATCGCTGCCAGTTCTGAGCCTCCGGCCTCCACGTCCCCTCCCTCGGGAGACCCTGCCTGACCCTGGGCCCATCAGTGCCAGATGGAGCCACACTTTCCAGCTGCTGGGGGCCCTGGGTGAACTCCATAGGGGCCTGGGCCTCAGTTTTCCTGGCAAATGGACTCTGCCTACCCTGTTCTCCCAAGGGCTGCATCCAAGAGGCTCAGGCAGGGTTGGTCTCCTGCAAGGGCAGGTGTGTGATATTGCGGTCCTCACTCTTCCCTGTACCCTGGCCATCCTGAGCAAATACCCAGGCCCCCTCTTCCAGGAAGCCCTCAGGAATGCAGCCCAGGATGAGGGCCTTCCTCTCACATAGTCTGAGACCCACTCCCAGGCTGAGCTTTCCCGGCAGGTGGGACCCCTTCTCTCTACCACCTCCTTCTCAAACCTCGCAGACCCTCACCCAACCCCTGAGCCACATTGGACCCTGCAGGACTCTCCCGGACCCCTCCCATGGAGGAAACAGACCGGCGTGGGTGTCTCCTGGGCAGCCACCCCCGCAGGCAGGCCTGTGCTGCTGGGGCCCCTACCCCAGGTCCTGCTCAAGGTTGCTGTGAAGACCCCCACCCACCCCCACCGCCCCGTTACCATTTCACAACCGGGTGTTGCTGCCTGCCTGGCGGTCTCCGGCGTCTCTGCGCAGCGGCCAGTGAAAGAGCCCTTTCATGCCCACCCCAGGCACCCGTGGCTTCCCTCTGGGCCATCCAAGACCAACAGGCCTCGGGCCAGCTTCCGAGCTCCCGGCAGGAGGCTCATGGGGCCCCGTTGCCCGCCACCCGGCCTGCCACCTGCCGCAGCCCCGCCTCAGGGGCTCCGGGGACCTCCCCTAGCCCTGTTGTGGCGGGACTTGGGGGCCTGGGGTGGCCGGGACTGTGGGGCTGGCTGCCATCCGGGGTGCGGTGACTTAAGGGGAGTCGGGGAGGCTGGAGCAGTGGCTGAATGGAGACAGACCACTCGCGGGTGCCCATCGCTGGCTGGGCTGTGGGGGCTGGGCCTGGCGGGTGGTGCTGGGGGTGGGGGCAGCGTCTGGCCAGGCTGTGGTGTCTGCCCCCACCTTCCACCACACTGTGCCCGGGCCCTGGTGCCCAGCGGAGTGAGAAGCCTGCTGTGATACCCTGTCGGGGGCCCTTGACAGTAGCCCAGCCTTTCAGGGGATGAGGGTTATGTCCCTGTGATGCCAGCCCCCTCCGGCAGGAATGACTCATAGGGCGCCCGGGCAGTGGTAGGCGGGGGCTGTGACTACACCAGTACCTGGCCTCATGCTTGCTTGGGCCTGAGTAGCTGGACACTGGGCCCCGGGCAGCGCCTGGCGCCTCAGCCTCTGAACACGAGGCCGTGCGACTCCCTGAGAAGCATCCCCCCGCCCACCGCCACACCAAGCCAGGCTGCCTGGCGGCGGGGCGCCGACGTGGCCTGGGGAGCCGGGGCCGCCTTCCGGGAGGCAGGCTGCGGGCATCTGGGGCTGGCTTGCTGGGTGGTGAGCAGACCTGGTGAGGGCTGTGGTCAGGGGAGCCCGTCAGCTGGAGCCGGTTCCCAGATGTCCCCGGCCCCTGGAGGTGTGGGTTCACACTGCAGCAGTGCTCAGCCGTCCCCACACCTTGTCCTTGTCTGAACAAGCTCTGCTGGATTCCAGATGTGGGTGGCCTGGACAGAGGCCTCTCTGCAGACGCCACCCGCTCCCGACCCAGGGCTGGGCTAACCCAGGCTCCGGCTGGTGCTGCTGGGCCCAGGGGTGGGCCAGGGGCTCCTCTCTGCCCGCTCCACTTTCGTCTTGGGGGTTCCTGGGGCACCCAGAGAGAGGTGGACGCCCAGGCTCCACTGCTCCCGGCGTCCAACCTCGTTTCCCCATCTGTAAAGTGGGCACCGTGGACTCAGCAGTGGCCAGTGTGTCCCCAGGCTTCAGCCACCCTCAGGGCCCTGGTGTCCCCTGCGCCTCCCAGCTCCCCACTCCTGCAGGGCCTGAATCCCTGGGGGTGGGTGTAGCTGTCTGCCTCCTCCCCAGGGCTGCTGATCCCCCAGAGAGATGCAGCCACCACCTCGGGAACCTGCTGAGCAACCCAGGGCCATCCCTCAGCTCCAGGGCCTGGTCATTTGTCTCTACAAGAGGACAAGATTTCCGGCCTCATGGGTGGTCATGAGACAACTGCAGACAATGAGTGCCCGGCCCCCCGGGTTGTGGAGATAATGAGCCTCGCACAGCATCTCCGCTTGGCTCCCTGTCAGTGGCCACACTGGGGGGTGGGGGCTGGGACACAGAGGCCCTGGGCACTGATGGGGGCTCCGCACATCGCGGCCTCGGCTGATAATGGGATCTGAGAGCTGTGAGCATGCGGCCGGGTTATTATCTCCTGGCCTCTTAATGTAGATTGCCCGAGTCCTGCTGATGAGTTGCTGTTGGGGAGGGAAGCGGCCCCCTTGAGCTCGTCAGCAGCGGGCACAGGGAGAGAGCCTTGGCGGAGGGGTAGAGAGAGGGCCTGGTGCTGCTCGGGGGGCGCCCCAGAGGCAGCGCCCACTTCTGTCCGGAGCCGTGGACCACACCCCCCCCAGCTCAGGTGTGCCCTCTGGCACCCTCCCCGCGCCAGGTGGGGGTGGCAGGGAGTGGTCCCACAGTTCCCTGGGCGGTCACTGCCCCAGGCCTGCAGTGTACATCCTGGGGGCCAAGTCCCTCGCGGGGAGCCGGGCCAGCACCATGTTCTGACACCCCCACTAACGAGAGCAGCATGCCAGCCGGCCTTGGGTGACTGTCCAGAGCATGGCGAAGAACAGAGCTTCAGCCGCCACTGCGGGGCCCAGAGGATGTGACCCATGGTGATGGGAGGTGACGCTCTCCCTGAAGCATCTGGCAGGTGGCCCAGGTGGTCAGCGGAGGGCAACGAGGGGGACCTCGACTGACCCCTGTCCCCAGGTGGGGACTGGGGGTGCCCTAGGCAGGAGACCCCCGGCCTCCCATGGCGGGGACGATGGGGTCCACGGGCAATGCCCACCTGTCCAGGTGCGCACCCTGAGTAGAAAGCTAATGTGCTCTTTATTCAAGGAGGGGTGGGCCCTGCGCCCGGCGGTCACTGGTAGCCGGCCAGCTGCAGCACGGTGGGATAGTAAGCGCGGTGGGCCATGCACTTGTGGCGGTCGATGAAGAGGCTGTTGGTCTTGACCGCGATGTCCTTCTCCAGGCTCATGCGCGTGTCCTCCAGGTTGCGCAGGGACTGCTCTGCTTCCAGAAGCTTCTCCTTCAGCGCTGCCAGGGACAGGTTCAGCTCCTCCACCTCACTTGCCAGCCTGGGGTCAGAGGCGGGCTGAACGGGGCCACCCCAGACGCCAGGCCTGCCGAGGGCGCCGAGGGGGTGGCCCCGGGTTCAAAGGCTGAGCACCCAGGTGGGGCATCCTACTCAATACGCTCGGCCGTAGAAGGATCCCCAAAAGCCCCAGGGGAGACCCAGAAGCCAGGCTGGAGGGGGGTGTGTGTCCACCATGACGTCAGAGGTGTGGAGGGCCAGGACAGGTGGTCGGGGTGGCCATGTGTCTCGGGGACCTCTGCCTCCCAGACCCCGAGATTCCAGACCAGGGTGAAGTGGGGAGTGTGGCCAGCCCTGGCACTTGGAGACCCACACGGTGTCCCCCAAAGGGACATGCAGTGTCCAGTGGTGCTGGGGCAGGAGAAGGGACGTGGGAGCCCTGTGTGGGGGGCAAGGTGGGGGCCAGCATCTTTCCTCTTTACATTTGCAGGGCTGTGTGTTGGGGGGTGTTCAAGGGGGCCCCAGAGGCTGAGGAGGCCTGGGGGCGGGTGGACGATGCCCGTGTGGTGGAGGGTGACCGGCCCAGCCCAGGGCGGCCCCCGTTGCCACAGCACCTGAACTGGGCAGCGTCTCGGCACAGCTCCACATTGGGCCGGTGGGAACGCTGGTAGAGGCGGGTCTGGGCCACCTTCAGAGGCGCCTCCTTGTCCTTGATGGCCTGCTTCAGTGACGCAATGTTGTGCTCCTGGTCCGTGATCTCCCGCAACGTCTGCACACAGGACAGCCCGTGGGTCACCCCGCGCCTCCAGCCCTACCCACATAGGACGGCCCTGAGGGTCACCCCGCGCCTCCAGCCCTACCCACAGAGGACGGCCCCGGGGGTCACCCGGCGCCTCCAGCCCTACCCACAGAGGACGGCCCCGAGGGTCACCCCGCACCCCGAGCCCTACCCACACAGGACAGCCCGTGGGTCACCCCGCGCCTCCAGCCCTACTCACAGAGGATGGCCCCGAGGGTCACCCCGCACCTCCAGCCAGCCCTACCCACAGAGGACGGCCCCGAGGGTCACCCCGCGCCTCCAGCCCTACCCACACAGGACGGCCCCATGGGTCACCCCGGCCCCGAGCCCCGAGCCCTATCACACCCACACCCCAGGACCCACACAGGACGGCCCGAGGATCACCTCACACCCCGAGCCCTACCCCCACACAGGACGGCCCCGAGGGTCACCCCGCACCTCCAGCCCTACCCACACAGGACGGCCCCGAGGGTCACCCCGCACCCCGAGCCCTACCCACACGGGTCGGCCCCATGGGTCACCCCGCGCCTCCAGCCCTACCCACACAGGACGGCCCCGAGGGTCACCTCGCACCCCGAACCCTACCCACACAGGATGGCCCCGTGGGTCACCCCGCACCCCAAGCCCTACTCCCACACAGGACGGCCCCATGGGTCACTTCGCACCCTGAGCCCTACCCTCTGGCTCTGGGGGCGGTGTGGAGGCAGGGCCAAGGTGGCCATGCAGGGAGGCCCTGCCATGGGCACCCAGAGAGCCTGGGGTCAGGGCCCGGCTGCGCCAGGGCCAGCATCAGGGACACCCGCTAGATAGCTGAGCCCCCCACCTCCTTCCACTTTCCCTGCTCTGGCCTGCAGCCCTCCCCCGTATCAGTCACGCCAATGGCAATGCCACCATCCTCAAATGTCACTAGGTTTTCTCATCAGCTTAATGAGGGCCCTGGGGAAGTGGGGCAGCGGATGGGGTCGGCCCTGACCAGGGGTCCCTCATGACGGACAGGGCCAAGGCGGGGCAGGGGCCAGGCCAGGCTGTGACCAGGGCATAGTGGACAGTGGGAGTCTGATGGTCTGGGCTACCCGTTCTGAGCCTGGTCTTTGTAGTTACGGGCGGAGAGCCAGTCTCAGGGGCTGCCCTGGCGGGGCCAGGTCGTGAACTGGGCAGCCTGACAGAGCGATGGGCGTGGCTATACCATAGCCTGGGTGTGGCCTGGTTGCGAGACGGGCGTGGCTGTATCGTGACCAAGGCGTGCCCTGGCTGCGGGATGGGCGTGGCCTGGCCGCGGGCTGCGCGCAATCGCGAGGCGCCACCTTGCGCAGGTGGTGCTCCAGCTTGTGGCGCGCGTCCTCCAGCTCCTCACACCGCCGCCCGAAGGCCAGGTTTACGGCGTCGCACTGCAGCCGCAGGTCCTCGGAAGTGTCCTGCAGGATGCAGTCGATGAGGTTCCTCAGGTTGACCGAGGCCAGTCGCTCGCGCTCAGCGCGATACAGGTGTTCCTGGGTGAACTTGGCCCAGGTCTCGGGCGTGGAGGCACTGCGGGTGGGGGGAGTGGGCCGACACCGCGGTCGGTGGGGGGCACGTACCAGGGCCTCCCCGCGCCCGCCACACCCCGAGCCCCCAGCGCCTCGGCACGAACGACCACCCGCAGTCCTAAGGCCACGCCGCGCCCCCGTGCCTCTCCGGCTATTGCGCCCGTAGGACCTCTGCGTGCGCTCCCGGCGCTTCCTGCGCCGCCCGGGGTCCCCGCGCTCGCGCCCCCACTACCGTGGCTACGACGGGTGGTGGCCGCGCGCCCCCTGCCGGCCGCATGCGGAGCTGCAGCCCGCTCCCCCTTACACACACACGCGCGCGCGCGCGCACACACACACACACACACACTCTCTCACTTTCACACTCACACACTCTCACACATACACTCTCTCACACACACACAGACACACACACAACACACTTTCACTCACACACACACACTTTCTCACAGACACTTTTTCACACACACAACACACTTTCTCTCACAGTCACACACTCACACACTTTCACACACACACACACACACACCCTTTCTCACACACACGCTCTCTCTCCCTCTCACACACTTTTTTCTCTCTCACACACACATTTTCTCACAGACACTCTTTCTCTCACACACACACACAACACACTTTCTCTCAGTCACATACACACACACTTTCTCTCACACACACACACACACACACCCTCTTTCTCACATACACGCTCTCTCTCCCTCTCACACTTTTCTCTCTCTCACACACACACACTTTCTCAGACTCACACACTCTCACACACACACAACACACTTTCACTCTCACACACACAGACACTTTTTCACACACATACACACACACACACTCTCACAGTCACACAGTCTCACACACACACACAACACTTTCACTCACACACTCACAGACACACTCACACACACACTTTCTCTGTCTCACACACTCACACACTTTCTCACACACACACACAGCACACTTTCACTCACACAGACACACTTTCTCACACACACACACACAACGCACTTTCATTCAGTCAGACACACTCTTTCTCACACACTTTCTCACACACACACACTCACACACACACCCTCTTTCTCACACACACACTCTCTCTCCCTCTCACACACTTTTCTCTCACACACACACTTTGTCTCTCTCACACAGACACACTTTCTCACACTCACACACACTGTCACACAGAAACACTTTCACACACTCACACGTACGCTCTCACACACACACTCTCCCTCTCACACACTTTTCTCTCTCTCTCTCACACACACACACACACACACACCCCACCCTCAATGCTGGGTCCTGCTTCCCTCTGTGAAGCCCAGCTGGGACGGTGAACTGTGTGTGCCCGGCACTTGGGTGGGGGTCCCGCCGCTCGCCTGCCCACCCCAGGAGTAGAAGAACTGCACAGAGGACCCCCGGCGGAGGGATGGGGAACCTATTGGGCTCCCGCAGCCCCACCTCTCCTCAAACTTGGCTGAGTGCGGGTAGAACTGCACGTCGGTGCTCTGGTTGTTGTAGCGGCAGCAGGCCTCGTCGATGTTGTAGGCCTCCACCTTGTCAGACCAGTCCATCTCGCAGGTTTCCTTGTGCTCCCGGTTCAGCCTGTGGGCGGACAGCGGGCCGGGCCTGTGTCAGGGCGGGTGGGGAGCTGGGTGCACCCCCGACGCTGGGCACGGCCAGCCCCCAGGCAGCAGGGGGCCCTCATCTGCTGATGGTGGGCCCCGGGGTGCTGGTCTGGCTCTGGGTGTCCAGGCCCCTTGGCCACCTCCACCTGCCCAGTGCCCCCTCCCCGCCCTGTGCTCCTGGCTGTGGCCGGGGACCATCCGTCACCTCGCGGAGCCTCAGTGCTGGGTCACCCGACTTCCTGCCCACAGGGGCCTGAGGGGTAGGGGGACGGGGTCACCCCAGGGTGGCTCTGGAGGCCGCCCAGACCCACCGAGTCTGGCTCACGGCCTGCATGATGGTCCTTTTCAGGAGCTCCTGAATGTTCCGGATGAGCTCGGCCTCCTGGGGGAGAAGACCCCCACCCCTGGTGAGAATCTGAGGACCTGGGAGCTCTTAAACCCCAAGGAGGAGCAGAGTTTGGGGTGACGCCCAGTGGAACTGGGCCCTGCTGGTGGCGCTGCTTATTGACTCCCAGCCTCTTTGGTGGAAGTGGGGGCGAGCATGACTCTCACCGGATTTATTCTGGGCTTGGAGCACCCTGTCTGGGGCACTGCAGTGGGTTCTTTGGGGGTCTTCTATGGGCTGTGGGGAGCATCAGCCAGAGGTGGTTCCCACTTGCTGGGCACGCAGCACCCCCGAGCTCCGGCCCATCACTGGAGCCTTCCCACAGTCCCCGGAGAGCCTGGTAATAGCCTCTGAGAGCCCTGTTGACCAAGTCCCCACCTGGGACTGCCCTCACACATCCAGGACACACGGGAAACCTGTGTTTCCTCCTGCTTCCTGACGGGTTCTTTTCCTGCAGAGGAAAAGCCCTCCCCGGACCTGAATCTTCGCCTCTGCTGGGCTCTAAGCCTTTGCGTCCGGTTCTGACCCATGGGCCCGCCTTCCTGTCCTGACTCTTTTGTCCATGTGCTGCTGGGCGGAGGGCCCGGCTCAGAACAGAGCCATCATTCCTGGAGCCTTGGGAGGTTCTTGAGTGAATGAGTGAGGGTGGGGCCGTTGGGGGGAGGGCAGAGGAAGGGCCTGGGCTTGAGGGAGGTACCCAGGTTTGAGGGGGTCTCCGGATGCCTGACTGTGTGTGTGTCTCCCCACGTCTCATGAGTGCCTGTGGCTGTGGCCTGCTCAGAGCTGAGGCCCTTCCCCACCAGCATCAGGGGCCTGGCCTGGGTGACCCCCGGTCCTAGGGGGCTGCCCCAAGGACAGGTCCTGCCGGGTCTCTTTGTGGGATGCACGTGGCCTCCACCCCACCTTCACCGTCCACACCTGCACCCTGGTCTGAGGCTGGATTTCCAACACAGACATCAGAAGGGTGGGGATGTGGTAGGGCTCCACCTCTGGGAACTCAGGGTCAGGCTTCATCTGCATGACCCAGGGTGACCAGAGGGGCAGTTCAGCAGGTGCCGGGACCCAGGGGTGACTGAGGGACCACCCAGTAGGTACCGGCACCACCACGACCTGACCAGAAGGGTCTCCCTTGCCCTGCACACATCCCAACCCCAGCCAGCTGCCCCTGGGGCTCAGCTCAGGCCCCTCCTGATTTCCTGGGGACTGTGGAGGGGCAGCCAGGCCTGGGGAACAAGCCCCACCCTGCCTCAGGCAAATGTCCTGACACATGTTCCAGGATGAATGCCACCGTGGCCTCACCCCGAGTGGGAGCCGGGGTGGAACGGGCACAGCAGGAACCCTGGGCCCCGGGCTGGGCCGAGTGGACAAGCACCAGGCTCCAGCCCTGCCACCTGTGCAGGGGGGCACCCAGGCCACGGTGCCCCTCACCCAGCAGGGCCTGACTGGCCCACCTTGCAGGGAGCTCAGCCTTGCCCAGCACCCACTGTGGGGACCAGGCCGAGGGAAGGCCAGACCTGGCACCCGCCGGGCCCGGGACACAGGCCCCGCTCCACCTGCCTCTCCCCTCCCCCCAGGCAGCCCTAGTTCTGCCCCTGCCCCCAGCCAGGGAGGCCCCAGGACCAATTGCTTCTGGCACCCCGCCCCTCTGTTCCTGGGCGTGTGCTTGAGTGTCCCCACGTGTGCAGAGGGTGCAGGCTCCCGGGGGTGCCCAGGCACCGAGGCTTCTGCCAGCCAAGTCGAGGGGGGGACACGGGGAAGGTTGTGCTGCCTGGACAGAGCTGGGAGGCCCGTCTGCAGCTCCGGGACCCAGGTGGCCGAACCTTCAGCAGCTCGATCTCCACACAGTCGCGCACGAGGTCAGGGTGCTGTCGGCGCTCGCGGCACTGCAGGTTGTCGGTGACGATGGAGAAGGGCCCGGCCGTGGCGTCCAGGGCGCGCTCCAGCCGCTGCTTCTGGGCCAGCAGCAGCTCGGTCTCAGAGACCAGCTCCCCCACCTGGCGCTGCAGCTCCGACTTCCAGCCGTGCATGTCCTGCAGGCGCTCACCCACCTTCCTCGTGGAGTCCTGCTGCGTGCGCTGCGCCAGTGCCTCGGTCTCTGCCGCTAGCTGCTGGCTCTCGTGGCGCTGCCGCTCCGACTGGTCTCGGTCGGCGAAGGCCTGGTGGTAGCGGGCATAGCAGTTCTGGAACCACTCGTCCAGCAGGTACTTGGCCGTGCGGAAGCCGGAGGTGGCCAGGCCTGAGGAGGTGTGGGCGCCCGTGTTTCGGGCCACATCGTATAGCTTACAGGGCAGCTGGCATGCTGGCACCGTCTGTGGGGCTGGCTCCTTGGTCAGGAGTATGTCCGTCTGCGCCATGGCGCCGCCCAAGCACAGGCAGGAGTGGGGAGAGAGGGAGGGGGGCCGCTCAGCTCACTCAGCAGGGCAGCTCCGGCCACTGGGTCCCCAAGCAGGACGTGGCTTCTGGTCTCCCAGAGACCAGTACACACCAAGCCCTTCTGTTGCTAGGCAACCGGAATTCTCCCCCCTCCCACCACCCAGTGGCCCTCTTAAAGGGCCAGGCAGGCCCCAGCCCCACCTGTCCTGGCCACACCTGGTACCTGCCAGAGGAGCTGCACGAAGGCCAGGCCCTTGTCTCCTGTGTCAGACTTGTTCCCGGGCAGCGCTCTCCTGGGCACCCAGGTGTCCCTGATGGGGGTTTACTCAGCCCCCAGTGAGAGCCTTGAATCAGATCCTCAGATCTGCCCCGTAGGAAGGAGGCAAGTCCTGTCATGGGGACAGTGTCCCCAAGACCACCCAGGGCCTGGCCTGTGTCTCCTGGTCCCTGGGCTGCTCCTTGTCCTTCAGTTGCTCAGTCATGTCCTCCTCTTTGGGGCCTCATGGACGGCAGCACGCCAGGCTTCCCTGTCCATCACCATCTCCTAGAGTTTGCTCAGACTCATGTTGCTTCAGTTGGTGATGCCATCCAACCATCTCATCTTCTGTCTCCCTCCTGCCTTCAGTCTTTCCCAGCATCAAGGTCTTTTCCAGTGAGTCAGTTCTTCGAATCTGGTGGCCAAAGTATTGGAGCTTCAACTGCAGCATCAGTTCTTCTAATGAATATTTGGAGTTGATTTCCTTCAGGATTTTCTGGTTTGATCTCATTGCTGTCCAGATTACTCTCAAGAATCTTCTCCAGCACCACAGTCCTAAAGCATCGATTTTTTGGCACTCAGTCTTCTCTATCATTCAACTCTCACAACTGTACATGACACTGGAAAAATCATAGCTTTGACTATATGGACCTTTGTTGGCAAAGTCACGTCTCTGCTTTTTAATATAGTCTAGGTTTGTCATAGCTTTTCTTCCAAGGAGCAAGCGTCTTTTAATTCCATGGCTGCAGTCACTGTACTCAGTGATCTTGGAGCCCAAGAAAATAAAGTCTGTCACTGTTTCCATTGTTCCCCATCTATTTGCCGTGAAGTGATGGGATGGGGTGGCATGATCTTTGTTTTTTTAATGTTGAGTTTTAAGCCAGCTTTTTCACTCTCCTTTTTCACTCTCATCAAGAGGCTCTTTAATTCCTCATCACTTTCTGCCATTAGGGTGGTGTCATCTGCGTATCTGAGGTTACTTGATATTTCTCCCATTAATCTCATTTCCAGCCTGTGCTCATCCATCCCGGCATTTCACGTAATGTACTCTGTATATAAGTTAATTAAGCAGGGTGACAATATACAGCCTTGATGTTCTACTTTCCCAATTTTGAACCAGTCTGTTGTTCCATGTCTGGTTCTAACTTGCCTCTTGACCTTCACTTGCTACCTGGGGAGGGTGATATCTCCAAATGCCCACTCCTGGGCCAGTCCAAGAGCCCTGTTGATTCCCAACGTGACTGGCAGAGGGAAACATTGGCCGTGAGATGCAGTAAGGAGGCGGGGACGGTGGTCTGGTTTTCCCATCTCTTGAAGAATTTTCTACTTTTTGTTGTGATTCACAGAGTCAAAGGCTTTAACGTAGTCCAGGAAGCAGAGGCAGATATTTTTTCTGGAATTCCCTTGCTTTTTTTGGATCCAGCAGATATTGGCAATTTGATCTCTGGTTCCTCCTTCTTTTCTAAATCCAGCTTGAACATCTGGAGGTTCTCAGTTCACGTACTGTTGAAGCCTGTGCTGAAGGATTTGGAGCATTACCTTGGTAGCATGTGAAATGAACACAATTGTATGGTAGTTTGAACATTCTTTGGCATTGCCCGTCTTTGGGATTGGAATGAAAACTGACCTTTTCCAGTTCTGTGGCCACTGCTGAGTTTTCCAGTTTGCTTGCATATTGAGTGCATCACTTTCACAGCATCGTCTTTTAGGATTTGAAATAGCTCAGCTGGAATTTCATCACCTCCGCTAGCCTGTTCATAGTAATGTTTCATAAGGCCCACTTGACTTCACAGTCCAAGATGTCTGCCTCTAGGTGAGCGACCACCACACCATCTGGGTTATACAGGTCATTAAGACCTTTATTGTACAGTTCTATTGTGTATTTTTGCCATCTCTTCTTAATCTCTTCTGCTTCTTTTAGGTCCTTACGTTTCCTGTCCTTTATTTTGCCCATTTTTGCATGAGATATTGCCTTAGTGTCTCTAATTTTCTTGAAGAGATCTGTAGTCTTTTTCATTCTTTTGTTTTCCTCTACTTCTTTGCTTTGTTCTCTAGAGAAGGCTTTCTTATCTCTCCTTACTATTCTTTGGAACTCTGCATTTTTGGGTATATCTTTCCCTTTCTCCTTTGCTTTTCACTTCTCTTCTTTTCTCAGCTATTTGTAAGACCTCCTCAGAAACCGTTTTGCCTTCTTACATTTCTTTTTCTTGCAGATGGTTTTGGTCACCACCTCCTGTACAAAGTTACAAACCTCCATCCATCCATAGATCTTCAGACACTCTATCAGAGCTAATCCCCTGAATCAATTTGTCACCTCCACTGTATAATCATAAGGGATTTAATTTAGGCCATGCTTGAATGGCCTAGTAGCTTTCCCTACTTTCTTCTTCAATTTGAGCCTGAATTTTGCAATATGGAGCTGATGATCTGAGTCACAGTCAGCTCCAGGCCTTATTTTTTTCTGACTGCGTAGAGCTTCTCCTGGAGGAGGAAATGGCAACCCAGTCCAGTATTCTTGCCTTGAAAGTTCCACGGACAGAGGAGACTTAGGAGCTACAATCCATGGGGTGGCAAAGAGACCGACATGATAGCAGCTGAGCACCACCCTTCATCTTCAGCCACAAGAATATCCACCTGATTTCATTGCTTGATGCCCAACATGGCCAGCAGAGGGCGGCAGTGACCGTGAAATGCTGGAACAGGGACTGGTGTGTGTATGGATTTATCAAATGTATTGGTTTCCAAACCTCAACTGTGTCGGAAAAATTGAGCTTCGGACCTACGGGACTGCCCTGCTCCCTTCTCAGCAGTGTTCATTCGAACAGCGGTCTGAGGCTGCGCTGGGGTCAGCAAAGCTCTGAGGCCCCAAGGACAGGCTGCTTGCACACCCAGGACAGGATGCTACCCTCCTCACAACGGGGCTCTGGAGGGCGCCCCCCCCCCAGATTGCTCCTCCTGTAGTTCATCCCCTCTCATGAGCCCTTCCCTGTCTAATCCTTTAGGGTAAACTGAGGTGGGGAGAGGAAGGTGAGATGATGACACGCAGGAGCCCGCACCGCCCGTACCAGCTCCACCGAGAGCAGAGCGGACCCTGAGCCACGGCAGCGGGAGGCAGCAGGCAGGCTAGGCCCAGGATCTGGCAGGTGGAGTGGATCAGAGAGGGTGTGGTCCCAGCACCTGGGGAGCTAACTGACAGGAGGGGAAGCCCCGAGCTGGGAGGGAGAAGCCCCTGGTGGTTGTTCAGTTGCTGAGTCCTCTCTGACACTTGGGGACCCCATGGACAGCAGCACGCCAGGCTTCCCTGTCCTTCACCATCTCCTAGAGTTTGCTCAAATTCATGTTGATTGAGTCGGTGATGCCATCCAACCATCTCATCCTCTGTCGTCCCCTTCTCCTCCTGCCTTCAATCTTCTCTAGCATCAGGGTGTTTTCTAATGAGTTGGCTCTTCGAATCTGGTGGCCAAAGTATTGGAGCTTCAGCTTTAGCATCAGTCCCTCCAATGAATATTCATGGTTGATTTCCTTCAGGATTTTCTGGTTTGATCTCATTGCTATCCAGGTTACTCTCAAGAGTCTTTCTTCCACAGCACCATAGTCCTAAAGCATTGATTTTTCAGCACTCAGCCTTGTTTACTGTCCAATTCTCACATCCATACAGGACACTGGACAAACCATAGCTTTGACTACATGGACCTTTGTTGGCAAAGTGATGTTTCTGCTTTTTAATACACTGTCTAGGTTTGCCATGGCTTTTCTTCCAAGGGGTAAATGTCTTTTAATTTCATGGATGCAGTTCCTGTTCTCAGTGATCTTGGAGTCCCAAGAAAATAAAGTCTGTCACTGTTTTCATTTTTTCCACATTTACCTTGAAGTGATGGGATGGGACAGGATGCCATGATCTTCGTTTTTTCAGTGTTGAGTTTTAAGCCAGCTTTTTTACTCTGTTTCACCTTCATCTAGAGGTTCTTTAGCTCCTCTTCACTTTCTGCCATTAGGGAGATGTCATCTGTATATCTGCAGTTATTGCTATTTCTCCTGGCAATCTTGATTCCAGCCTGTGATTCATCCAGCCTGGCATTTCACATGATGTACTCTGCATACTGGTGGCTCAGCTGGGAAAGAATCCGCCTGCAATGTGGGAGACCTGGGTTCGATCCCTGGGTTGGGAAGATCCCCTGGAGAAGGGAACAGCTACCCACTCCAGTATTCTAGCCTGGAGAATTCCATGGCATATATAGCATGGGGTCACAAAGAGTCGGACACAACAGAGCAATTTTCACATAGTGACTTAATCTTTGCATATAAGTTAATTAAGCAGGGTGACAATATACAGCCTTGACGTACTCCTTTCCCAAGTTGGAACCAGTCCATTGTTCCATGTCTGGTTCTAACTTGCCCCTTGACCTTCTTTTGGTACCTGGGGAGGATGATATCTCCAAGTGCCCCCTCCTGGGCTGGGAGTCCAAGAGCCTCAGTGCTTCCCAACATGACCAGCAGAGGGAAACATTGGCCGTGAAATTCGATAAGGAGGCAGGGACGGTGGTCTGGTTTTCCCATCTCTTGAAGCATTTTCTACTTTTTGTTGTGATCCAGAGTCAAAGGCTTTAATGTAGTCCAGGAAGCAGAGGTAGATGTTTTTTTCTGGAATTCCCTTGCTTTTTTTTTGATCCAGCGGATATTGGCAATTTGATCTCTGGTTCTTCCTTCTTTTCTAAATCCAGCTTGAACATCTTGGAAGTTCTCAGTTCACATACTGTTGAAGCCTAGCTTGAAGGATTTTGAGCATTACTTTGCTAGCATGTGAAATGAGCACAATTGTATGGTAATTTGAACATTCTTTGGCATTGCCCTTCTTTGGGATTGGAATGAAAACTGACCTTTTCCAGTTCTGTGGCCACTGCTGAGTTTTCCAAATTTGCTGGCATATTGAGTGCAGCGCTTTCACAGCATCATCTTTTAGGATTTGAAATAGCTCCGCTGGAATTCCATCACCTCCACTAGCTTTGTTCCTAGTGATGCTTCCTAATGCCCACTTGACTTCAGACTCCAGGATGTCTGGCTTTGAGTGAGTGATCACACCATCATGGTTATCTGGGTCATGAAGATCTTTTTTGTCCAGTTCTTCTGTGTATTCTTGCCACCTCTTCTTAATCTCTTCTGCTGCTGTTAGGTCCATACCATTTCTGTCCTTTCTTGTGCCCTTTGTCGCTGAAAGTATTCCCTTGGTATCTCTGATTTTCTTTAAGAGATCTCTAGTCTTTATCATTTCATTGTTTTTCTCTATTTCTGTGCATTGTTCCTTTTAGAAGGCTTTCTTACCTCTTCTTCCTATTCTTTGGAACTCTGCATTCAGATGGATATATCTTTCCCTTTCTCCTTTGCTTTTTGCGTCTCTTCTTTTCTCAGCTATTTGTAAGGCCTTCTCAGAAACTGCTTTGCCTTGTTCCACTTCTTTTTCTTGGAGATGGTTTTGGTCACCACCTCCTGTACAAAGTTACAAACCTCCATCCATAGTTCTTCAGGCACTCTTTCTATCGGAACTAATCCCCTGAATCTATTTGTCACCTTCACTGTATAATCATAAGGAATTTGATTTAGGCCATAGTTAATTGGCCTGGTGGTTTTCCCTACTTTCTTCAATTTGACCCTGAATTTTGCAGTAAGGAGCTGATGAACTGAGTCACAGTCAGCTCCAGGTCTTGTTTTTTCTGACTGTGTAGAGCTTCTCCTGGAGGAGGAAATGGCAACCCCCCCACCCCACCCCCAGTATTCTTGCCTGGAAGTTAGATGGACAGAGGAGACTTGTGAGCTACAATCCATGGGGTGGCAGAGTTGGACAGGACTGAGCTCTGAGGACCACCATAGAGTTTCTGTCTTCGGCTACAAAGCATATATTAGATATATTAACAATTTATTAAGTTTATTTGTTTCCAAACTGAATTTGTGTCGGAGAAATTGAACTTCAGATGTGCTGGGACTGCCCAGCACCCTTTTCCGCAGCAGCGTTCAGACAGCGATCTGAGGCTGCGCTGGGGTCAGCAAAGCTCTGAGGCCCCAGGGCACCCGGACAGACTCTGCACACCCAGAATAAACTCCTTGCACACCCAGAGACAGGACGCTCCCTTCCCCACAGGGGAGATCTGCAGGGCGACCCCGGCTGATCCTCCCTGAGTCAGCCCCTGCTTGGCCCTTCCTGACTGGGCCAGTCTCGGGTAAGCTGGGGTGAGAGGAGGCAGAGATGGAGGAGGAGGAGGGCCAGACGATGACCAGCTAACGGGAGCTTGGAAAGCACCTGCCCCTGCTCTGCCGGCTCAGTGCCTGCTGTCCCGGGTGCAGCGGGGCCCTGAGTCACAGGCAGGGCAGCACGGCCAGGAGGCGGCCTGGCCTGGGCTGGGACCCGGGCTGCGGAGACCCAGCAGCTGGAGCAGCTCTTCAAGGATGTGGTCCCAGCGCCTGTGCAAGCTCCTAGAAGGGAGGGCGAAGTCCCTGGGAGGGAGCAACGTAGCTGGTAGGAACGGGGAAGCCCCTGGTAGGAAGGGGGAGCCCCTGGTAGGAAGGGGAAGCCCAAGGTAGGAAGGGGGAGCCCCTGGTAGGAAGGGGAAGCCCAAGGTAGGAAGGGGGAGCCCAAGGTAGGAAGGGGCACCCTTGGTAGGAAGGGGAAGCTCTTGGAACGAAGGGGGAAGCCTCTGGTAGGACACTAAAGGTCCCTGGAAGAAAGATGGAAGGCCCTGGTAGGAAGGAGGAAGCTTCTGGTAGGTAGGAAGAATCCCCTGGTCAGAAGCAGGAAGCCCCTGGGCAGGAGGAGGAAGCCCTTGGTAGGATGGGAGAAACCTCTAGTAGGAAGGGGGAAGTCCCTGGTACAAAGTGGGAAACCCCTGTGAGGGAAGGGGAAGCCCCTGGTAGCAAAGGAGAAGACCCTGGAAGAAGGGGCATTCCATGCTCAAAGGGGGGAGTCGCTGGTTAGGAGGATGAAGCCCCTAGTGGGAAGGGGGATATCCCTGACACAAAAGGGAAGACCCTGGTAGGGTGCTGAAGTCCCTGGAGAAAAGATGAAAGCCACTAGCAGGAAGGGGGAAACCCCCGTTGGGATCGGGGTTGCAAAACTTCACAGAAGGACTACACCAAAATGATTAATGATCCAGATAACCATGATCATATGATCACTCATCTACAGCCAGACACCCTGGAATGTGAAGTCAAGTGGGCCTTAGGAGCATCACTAGGAACGAAGCTAGTGGAGGTGTTGGAATTCCAGCTGAGCTTTTTCAGATCCTAAATGATGATGCTGTGAAAATGCTGCACCCAAGATACCAGCAAATTTGGGAAACTCAGCAGTGGCAACAGGAATGGAAAAAATCAGTTTTTCATTCCATCCCCAAAGAAGGCCAATACCAAAGAATATTCAAACTACTGCACAATTGCACTCATTTCCAATGCTAGCAAAGTAATGCTCAAAATTCTTCAAGTCAGGATTCAGCAGTATGTGAACCAAGAACTTCCAGATGTTCAAGCAGGATTCAGAAAAGGCAGAAGAACCAGAGATCAAATTGGCAACATCCATAGGATCATAGAGAAAGCTATATAATTCCAGAAAAGCATCTACTTTTGCTTCCTTGATTATCTAAAGCCTTTGACTGTGTGAATCACAACAAATTGTTGAAAATTCTCAAAGAGATGGGAGTACCAGACCACCTTACCTGCCTCCTGAGAAATCTGTATGCAGGTCAAGAGTCAACAGTTATAACTGGACATGGACATGGAACAATGGGCTGGTTCCAAATTGGGAAAGTAGTATATGAAGGCTGTATACTGTCACCCTGCTTATTTAACTTATATCTAGAGTAAATGATGCGAAATGCCAGACGGATGTAGCACAGATGGAAATAAAGATTTTTGGGAGAAATATCAATCGCTTCAGATATGCACATGATACCACCCTAATGGCAGAAAGTGAAGAGGAACTAAAGAGCCTCTTCATGAAGGTGAAAGACTGAAAAAGCTGGCTTAAAACTCAACATTCTGGAGAAGGAAATGGCAACCCACTCCAGTATTCTTGCCTGGAAAAGTCCATGGACAGAGGAGCCTGGCGGGCTGCAGTCCATGGGGTTACATGACTGAGCATATGTGCATGAGGGTGGAGGGAGATGGGTTGGTAGCAATAAAGTGGTAGAACTAAAAAAAACAAACAAACAAACAAAAAAAACAAAAAAACAACCAACATTCAAAAATCAAAGATCATGGCATCTGTTCCTGTCACTTCATGGAAAATAGATGGGGAAACAGTGATAGACTTATTTTCTTGGGCTCCAAGATCACTGCAGAAGGTGACTGCAGCCACGAAATTAAAAGATGTGTGCTCCTTGGAAGAAAAGCTATGACAAACCTAGACACTTTTTAAATGGCAGAGACAATGCTTTGCCTGGGTGGCAGGGGGAACCCCCTGAGATGGACAGGTAGCCCCTAGTTGGGAGGCAGGTGGTAAGAATACACAGAAGAACTATGCAAAATAGATGTTAATGACCTGAATAACCATGATGGTGTGATCACTCACCTAGAGTCAGACATCCTGGAGTGCGAAGTCAAGTGGGTCTTAGGAAGCATCACTAGGAACAAAGCTAGTGGAGGTGATGGAATTCCTGCTGAGCTATTTCAAATACTTAAAGATGATGCTGTTAAAGTGCTGCACTCAAGATGCCAGCAAAATTGGAAAACTGAGCAGTGGCCACAGGACTGGAAGGGGTCAGTTTTCATTCCAGTTCCAAAGAAGGGCAACACCAGTTTGGACTATAAAGAAAGCTGAGCACTGAGGAGTTGATGTTTTTGAACTGTGGTGCTAGAGAAGACTCTTGAGAGTCCCTGGACTGCAAGAAGATCCAATCAGTCCATCCTAAAGGAGATCAGTTTTGAATGTTCATTGTAAGGACTGATGCTGAAGCTGAAGCTCCAATACTTTGGCCACCTGAGGCAAAGAACTGACTCATTTGAAAAGACCCTGATGCTGGGAAAGATTGAAGGCAGGAGGAGAAGGGGATGACAGAGGATGAGATAGTTGGATGGTATCACCTACTCGATGGACATGAGTTTGAGCGAACTCTGGGAGAAAGTGAAGGACAGGGAAGTCTGGTGTGCTGCAGTCCATGGGGTCACAAAGGGTCAGACACAACTGAGCGACTGAGCAACAACAAGCCCCCAGTTGGGAGGGGGAAGGCCCTGGGAGGGAGGGGGCGTCCCTGCAGGAATGCTTGGACCCTCTGTGCTCAGTGTCCCGTTTATGCACTTGGGGTCCGATGGGTCAGCTGAAACCCTGAGCTGCATGGGCTGGGTTTCCAGACCACAGGGGCCTTGGAGGGTGCTCTGCATGAACTCAACCCCTTGGTTAGGGACCCAAACACGGGAGGGCAGGGCCAGGTTCACCCCGGCCACAGCTGGAGTTTCGGGTCATGTGTGGGGGCTCGGGTGCAGCCATCAGCCATGTCCCCATGTGGGTGACGGTTAGGATGGCTGCCCCGCAGGACCCTGGGGAGGGTACCCTGTCCACTCCCTGCCCCCGAGCTCCCAGAGGATGCCCGGCCTGGAGGCCTCAGAGCACGGACCCGGGTCCTCAGACAGATGCCCAGGAGAGGTGCCCTGCCCCCTCCATCTGCTTGCCGAGAGCCTGGCCCACAGGCCTGGGGGCTGCAACCCTGCCCCCTCACCGGGCTGACGCAGAGTCCGTCCCTCCGGAACGGCTGTGACCCGTGCCTTGTCACCATCCCCAGGGCCTCCTGCTGGCTCCAGCCTGGCTCACCTCTGCCCAAGCACCACCAGCTCTGTCCCTGCCGGAAGTTCCCAGATGGGGAGCTGGGGGCCTGCGTCTCCTCGAGAGGCCCAGGTGGCCATGACGGACCCAAGGTCACTCCACCGCCAGAGGCAGAGACGCAGCCATCTGGTTTCCTTGGCTCCCCCTCGCCCCCCCACTGTGCCACCTGGAATGTCAGCTCAAGGAGCCGCTGGCCTCCAGACAGAACACCGGCCCCCCCCTCGCCTGGCTCTCCCGGGGCCAGAGGAACATTTTCATAACGAGAGGATTTGAAGTGGCTCAGACAGCCCTGAGCCTGGCCTTGGCACAGTCCGTGGATGTGGGGATCTGGGAGCAGGGAGGGGCCCACGTGCAGGACAGGGGGAAGACCAGGCCCCGCCTCCAGGGGAAGAGCTCAGGAGGGCTTCCTGGAGGAAGTGTCCCTTTAGCGAGGCTTCACAGGCACCCCCAAGGCTGTGGTCTGACCCCCGAGGAGGCAGCAGAGCCTCTTCCCTCAGGGATATGAGGCCCAGGACCGGAAGAGAGACAGGAGACGTGAGCCTGGGCAGGCCGGCCGGGAGCAAGGCTGGCCCCGGCCGAGCTGGGCTCTGAGCCACGTCCCCCACCCAGGCGGCCGGGTGGACGAGAGAGAGGCTGATGGGCTGACGATGGGCCTCGGGCAGCGGGGCAGGCAGGGGCTGAGGGCCGCGGGCGCTGCCCTGTCCATGCCTCCCCAGGGAGGGCGCCACCTGCAGGGCCCAGTTCACCTGCCTGGAGGCGGGGGCTGTGTGGCTGCTGCAGGCACCTTGGCCGGGTCACCCAGCAGGCTGTGTGGCCGGGAGCCACCCTGTGACCCTGCCTCTGTTTCCCCATCTGTGAAATGGGGGTGCGGGCGGTCTCCCCACCTGGTGAGTGAGGATGGAGGGAGGTGGGTGTGTGCAGCTCCCGGGTGGCTGTCCCCTCGTCTGGGCGGACTGAGCCCCCAGCCTGGTTCCCACCCTCAGGTCTTTCCCAGGCGAGGTCTCTGCCGTCTGAGTGGAGAGGTGGCCGCGGGCGGGCTCAAGGGCTGGGAGGGCCTGAAACCAGCGATCCCGGAACAGAAGGCACATGGACATCTCACTCTTGATGGAGGAGGAGGAATCTCCAGATGCAGAATAAACAGTGCTTGTTAAAGTGGTTTCGCAGAGAAGCTTCTGACCAAGGACCTGGAGTAGGACAGAGCTTGGGACACAAGGAACGAGACACCCGCCTGCAAAGCAGGGGGCTGTGGCTCCTCTGGCCAGCCAGCCAGCTGGGAGAGCCACCCTCAGGCCTTGTCCCCATCGGTAAGTCACAGCTATGAGCCACCATGGGAGGTGAGCACCGCGCCCGCCGGGCACAGAGCAGATGCTGCCTGAGCACGTCACTCATGTCACTGCTGCTTTACCGTGACCCTGATGCTGGGAAGGACTGAGGGCAGGAGGAGGAGGGGGCGACAGGATGAGATGGTTGGATGGCATCACCGACTCAATGGACATGAGCTTGAGCAAGCTCTGGGAGGTGGTGAAGGACAGGGAGGCCTAGCGTGCTGCCGTCCACGGGGTCGCAGAGTTGGGCACGACTGAGCCACTGAACACACCACACAGAGCACTCGCCGTGTTCACCGATTAAAGAGTCCAAGTTGGCAGCATCTATTACATTCACCAAGTTGCAGAACTTTCTCGTCGCCCCGTCCCCGTTAGCACTCACTCCCGGCCCCTCCCCCAGCCCCTGGCACTCCCCGCTCCACATTCTGTCTGTGGGTCTCCAGGTTCTGGGTGTTTCCTGTGAATGGAAACACAGATGTTTGTCCTTTGGCATCTAGCTCCTTTTGCTGCACAGTTTCAAGGTTCATCCAGGCTGTGGCCTGTGTCCACGCGTCACTCCTTTTCATGGCTGAGTAATATTCCGCCACATGGATTATCCTCATCGCTGGTGGACATTTGGATTGTTTCCACCTTTCAGCTATTGTGAACATGGGTGTCAGGCTTTTAGTTGAACACTGCTTTCAATTCTTTAGGGTATGTTATTGTTTTTATTACCCAGACGCCACCTGAAAGTAATAAAAATCTGATGGGCTGCCCGCCACCATCACACCCCCATGAGTTTGAAACCCAGCACAGGTGGGGCTGTCATGTGGGCCCAGCCAGTCGGTCGGCTCTTCCAGAAGTGGTTGGGCACGTGACATGAAGAGATGCTCCTGCCCTCAACATGGCACTTCCAGCCCCCAAAATCCAGTCCCTGGAAAGATTGCAACTAAGAGGGAAGCTTTAAACACAAGTAAAAAGTCACCTGTACCAAGCTGCACAGCGGTGGAGTTTATAATCAGAACAAAGCGGAAAGAAGCGGTGTATCCAACAGTCAGATCAGTGCAGCGACAGGGAAGACACAAGCACGTCCTTGAAGGACACAAGCGTCTGGGATCTGAACGCAGATGAGTGAGGCCTGAGACGTGTCCATGGAACAGAGAGCGCTGAGATACAGGCAAGCTTTAATCCTAGCCCGGGGCAGCACGGCTGTACTTCTCACAGGGAGGGAGCTCCCCATCTGTGGAGGAGTTCAAGCAGTCAGGTGTGAGGATGTGGGGTTGAAGCCTGGAACCAGAATGGACAGGCCCTCTGTGACACCTGAGGGCTCTCTGACTGCCCACTGCAAGGACGCTAGCGCGGAGTAGACACAGAGGCCGGACCTGGAGTTCGCCTCCAGGGGCTGGACAGAGGCGGCAGCACCAAGGTGGGGCCCGCCCTGATCCCCAGGGCCCTCCATCCACAGTCCAGCACACCTGGACCCCATCCACCTGCCCCGCGGAACGACAAAAGGACGGGGGCGGCTGGGGGACACTGCTTCTCAGTGGGGGACCTGCCGCCTCTGAGGTCGGGGTGGGCCCGGTACACAGGAGCCTGGACAACAGGGGTCTTCTCCTCACAGTTGGAGCCAGACCCCAAGTCCCGTCTCTGCACGAGGTAGCTCGGGAGAGGCCCCAGCATCCCCTGGAAGCTGGATGAAGCCCTGTGCCCTGCTCGGGTCAATAACACAGGAGCAGAAGTGACCCAAGTCACTCACAGGCAGAGAGTCAAAGAGCTGGTGCCGGTTCTCCTTCTGCCCTGACCCTGCTGGGTGGCCACTGACATGTCCCTGAGCAAGGATGGTGTGGGGCAGGCCCTGGACAGCCCTCCAGGGACCGAAATGCCTTTGCTGTGGGAAGTCACCACGATGACCAGAGCTGTCACTGCAGCAAAACCAGGACCTGGGTCACCCCAGGCTTCAGCACCCATCCTGGGATGCTCTCTACCCCGCTTCCTGCAGACTCACCCCTCCTCCAGGAAGTCTGCTCTGATTGCCTCCTGCAGTCTGAATTGGCTCAGGAGCTCCTCCGTCCTCTCCCTTCAGCAGTCCAGAGTCAGGGCCACACCCAGTATTCACAAACTTTTGCTTGAGTAAAAGGAACTCAGACTCAGCTAAGGAAACAAGAAACCAGCTTGAGGTGTGTGCGAGGAGAGAGGAGATGCTCCAGAGGCAAAGAGGGTACAGAGGGGTCCGATGGGCAACTCACAACACTCAGGTTTGAGCCACCTCCTGCCCACCAGCTAAACATCAGTTCAGTTCAGTTCAGCCGCTCAGTCCTGTCCGACTCTTTGCAACCCCATGGACTGCTGCACGCCAGGCCTCCCTGTCCATCACCAACTCCTGGAGTTTACTCAAACTCATGTCCATTGAGTCAGTGATGCCACCCAACCACCTCATCCTCTGTCATCCCCTTCTCCTCCTGCCTTCAATCTTTCCCAGTATCAGGGTCTTTTCTAATGAGTCGGTTCTTTGCATCAGGTGGCCAAAGTATTGGAGCTTCAGCTTCAACATCACCAGCATTAACATCACTTGCATTAAAAAGATAAATCCAACAGTAATGAGCAAACCAGACGAAAATTGCCCTACCCACTAGGATTTCCGAGGCCCCTGGTGGACATTAGCCAGTAGGTTTCAAGACTGACAAACCAAATGTCATCTGGGGTCACATTAAAGGATGTATATGTTCCCAAATGAGGGAGGTTATCATCCTACTACCCCACTCAGCTCTGGCCACACGTGTGGGAGATTGGAAGAGACTATTCTGGGGCTGAGGCTCTTGGCTAAGTCCAGGGCAGAGTAGCCAGCGAGGGCAGGATTGACACCACCTCCCCCAGGGGAAGGGTCTCTGGAAGCACAACTTTGAGAAGAGGGTTCAAAGGATGGCTGAGCATCAACAACTGCCCCCCACCCTGCTACATGTAATTCGGCCCCTTAAGTCTTGCTGTGCACGGACTCACCTTCTAACAGCGCCTTGAAGGTGTTCCTTGGGGTCTGACCCCCATGTGTGTCCTTCACGCCCCTCACCCTGGGGAACCTGCTGACCCAGCTGTAGACTCTTTAGGCCCGCTGGGGGGGCTGTGTGTGCTCTGAGTGGGCTCCTAAGCCGACTCGGTCATCCTCGACCCACCTCCCCCCTCCCAGTCCAAGAGTTTCTGCAAGAACAGCCAAATCCCTGACTTATCAGCTCAGCTTTATCTCCAAAACCTCCTACAATTTCCCAGAGAACAAAATTAAATACAGGATTTAGGGGAGATTTTGCGTCTGCGTGAGCAGGGCCAGAAACAGGCTGACATGACGAGGCCGCTGATGGCCGGAGGCGAGGGCGGGCGGGCGGCGAGGCTGCCCAGCTCAGCCTCCACCTGGCCACGCTCAGCGGCCACGTGCAGAGTCACAGGCCCCTGCACCTGTGTTCCCCTTCTACACCGCCCCCACCTCATCACCCTGGAGAGCCTTCCAGAACCCCACAGAGGCTCCATCACCTGGGCCTCGACGTCCGGCGTGGATGTTAGGGGTGGACACACGCATGGTCCAGGGCAGGATTCAACCTACCTCCCACCCAGTCCTTTCCCGGGCGAGGAAGCTGAGGCTGGGGGAGGTGAGGGCATCTCCGGATCACAGAGCCCAGTCAGCAGTGCGGCTGGGAGTGGCCTCAGGGAGGCTCCTGGGGGTCCCTGAGCTCGTAGCATCCCCAGGGACACCCCTGCACATGGCTTGGAGCGCTGCCCATGTGTCCTCACAGATGTGCCAGGGGTGGGTTTGGGGGTGACAGGGGGTCTGGGGTCTGGACCCTGGCCCACCAGGGCTCTGTCCCTGTGATAAGCCGTGCCCCTGAGCATCATGGGACTGTGCCCCAAGCATCATGGGACCGTGCCCCTGAGCATCATGGGACTCTGAGTCCTGAAGATTCTTGGAAGCTCGGGGTGGTCTCGGGGACCCGGACTTGCAGCAGGGTCAGGAGTGAGGGCCTTAGGGTGGTCCTTAACTTGACAGTCCCCTACAGGCTGACGGGTGGAAGCCGGTGGGCCTGGCAGGGGGCCTGGGGGCAGGGAGGGGCGCCCGACTGGCCTGCCGGCCCACCACCTGTCCAGACTCCTTGCCCCCAGGCTGGCGCCCACCACCACGGGCTCCGCTGGCCTCAAAAGGGCTGTGGGCTCTGGCACCTTCATCCTGTCACCTCTTAGCCAGACTGGGCCTGGCCGAGCCCTGTGGAAGTGACTGGACTGACTGGCGATGGTCCTCCGTGTCCTGGAGGCCCTGGTCCCGGGGGGGCAGGCGTGGGGTCACAGCGGAGGTGGTGGGGTGCAGCGCATCAAGCCCCGAGCGGGTCTGGGGCCTGCCCAGCCCCCACCGGTTGGGCAACTTTGCCTCTCTAACGGGAATAACGGGACTCGGGGGCCTTTGCGGGGAGGATGGGTGATGATGAGTAGCTGGGCTGAGGCGTCCCCGGGGCATAGGTGTGGTTGGGCCCCAGGGCTATTTGGACGCTGTTAGTGCTGGGGCCTGAGCCCCAGCCAAGCCCTGGGTCTCGGGCTCTGGGGCTGGCTGTCCTGGACATCCTAAACTTTGACAGGTCTCAGGGCTGCTCACATCCCTCCCCACTTTATACCTCTGCAACCCCAGGAGAAAAAACGAGTGGGGGTCCCAGGGCAGCCAGGGGGCACGCCGCATCCCTGGCCGACCCTGAGTGGAGACAGTGAGGTCCCTGGAGACAGGGCCTGGAGGGGCCTTGAGGGGTCCCCTCTCCCCCTCTGCACGGGGTGCCTCCCCCCCGTAAAACTCAGCTGGCCTGTCCCCAAGGGGGGCACCACGCTCCCCACCCCCATTCTCGACACCCCCTGCAGGCGTGGCCCTAGTGACCTTGGGACGTCTGGCGGAGAGTCAGGCGGGGGAGCCGCCTCTGATGTTAAGAGGCTCCAGTGACATCAGCTGCAAGTGCTTTTGTGGGCAATCGAGCCGATTAGGGGTGTGCGGGCTCCAGATAAGAGCCCAGGTCACTCAGAGGGCAGGCACAGAGGAGGACCAGTGCAAACGCATACTCTCCACCCAATCCCTGCCTCCTGCCTACCTCCCCCACCCCCCGCCCAGCCCCTGGAGGCTCCCATCAAGGGCATGGAGCTCAGTTCTCCCAGACGAGCCCTCATCTGGCCTGAGTGCTGTGTGACCGCTGGCAAACCCCTAACCTCTCTGTGACTTGTCTGCAAACTGGAGGCATGGTCTGCCATCAGTGATTATGAAGGGGTGTCTGGCTCTCTGCCTGGCAGGCTACAGGCCACGGTGGGCTGGGGGTTCCTGTCCTCTCATGCAGGGGACTTTGGGACTCGTCAGGGAGGAGGGTGAAGTCTGACGCTCCCCAGGGGGCCGGCAGTGGGGTCTGGGCTACACTACGGCCCCCATCAGACAACAGGGGTCAGGGTCCCACATGCAGTGCGATAGGAGGTCCTCAGACCCCAAACATTCCCACACAGGAGTCCCCAGGAGATCTTCACATCACCTTTCTGTGGGACCCCCCTCATATCCCCCTTGCAGCAGCAGTTCTCAGTGAGGGGATTCTGTCCAGGGGACACTTTGCAATGTCTGGAAACATTCGTGGCCCTCATGATGGCCGGGGAAGGGGCCCGCCGGCATCCTGTGGGTAGCAGCCAGTGGCTCTGGTTACCTTCTCAGCACACACCCCCACCACTTGCTGCATCAAGTGGATGGACTGGGGGGGAGGTCCTGCCCTGGAAGGAGCCTGGCTCTTCCTGCTGGCCATCCTGAGCACAAGCCTTCCTCTCTCTCTCAGACCACACTTTTCCAGCAGGAAAGAGGAGCTGGCGCCACCCCCCACCCCCAGCATCCTTGGCCAAGGGCATCCCAAGAACATCTGAAGGGACATCCGGCCCCAGGAGGCGCCAGGAGCCAGAGGCCCCAGAGAGGACGCAAATAGCCCCAGTGCAGCCCCCCAGGGGCCGCAGCGGCAGGCCGGGCTCCACCCAGCACTCAGCCCAAAGAGCCCTGAAAATAGACAGAGGACGCGGCTAGACGCATACCGAACCCCAAAGGCCCTCACGGCAGCGGTGGACGTGGCGTGGAGCCACTTAGCTGAGAACCAGGACCACTCAGCGTCTCCAAGAGGGAGCAAGCAGCCGGTTAAGTACTTGGAGGAGGGGGGCAAGGTCACCGCCGGGCCTGGCCAAGGGGGCGGCTGCAGGCCTGCCTGCCCTCCTCTGTCTGCCTGCCGCCCCCACGCCAGCACCCCCAGCTTCCCCACAAGGCCCCCCACACCTGCACCCACTGCCCTGCCCCGGACCACGTGCGCTCTCTGCCGAGGGCCCTTGCCCAGCCAGTTTCCCAAGCTCGGGGTCCAGGGTGAGGGTCCCCAGATAATGCTTGCGTTCCTGTTTTACCTCCTCGATTCCTCTGGTCTCTGGGGCTGTGGAAGCGACCCCAGGAATAAATTCAGCTCCCCAGGCAGGTAGGCCCAGGCAAGCTGGGCCACTTGTGTCACTGGCCTGGGCCCGCCGGGGGTGGGGCAGTGGGCTCCAGAGGTCAGTGCAGACAGAGTCTGACAGGGATGGGCCCCAAGGAGAAGGGGGCTCGGTAGTTGCCCTCTGAACTCCAGGTGCTCCCCAAGCTGGGAGACCATCCAGGGAACGGTCCTCTAGACCGTCCTGGAGGACCAAGGCCCCCGACACAGGCCCTGAGCCCATTGGAGGCCAGGGGAGGCCCCAAGGTGGGCCTGCCAAGGCCAGAGCCTTCTGTCTCCAGTCTCTGCTCGGCCAGGCACCTCTGGGAGCTGACAGTCCCAAGGCCAGGAAGGATGGTGGGCAATGCAGCCCGGGTGGGACTCCCCCCACCCCACCCAGTGACCCGCACCTGCCCACGGCAGAGTCACCCTGGGAGCACCCAGTGTGTGTCCAGAGCCCCAGGAGTTAGCCGGGGCTTGGACAGGCCCTGAGTCCACCAGCCCATCAGAGACCAGATCTCTGGCTGCCGTGTACCTCAGTGCCTGGTCGAGCTGACCATGGTCCCAGCTAGTGTCCACCCTCTGGGTCCCCTAAGAAGGGCAAGGAGGCTCCTGGGAATCAGGGTCTTCCTTGCAGGTAAGGTACTTGCAGACAGGGCCTCCTGGGGAGAGGGGTAGACCTGGCACGGGCCGGAGGGGTGCTGGGGGGGCCAGGGAACAGCCTCTGCCAGCCCCCAGTGCCTGTGAGAGCCACCCCTCCCGCACAGCTCCGGGCAGCTCTAAACAGCTGTCAGCTAAGGCATCACCGCCTGACATGAAGGCCATGAGGAAGGCCGGCCGCCAGGGGGGGGGCCCAGGCCCCCTGCCCCCACCGCCCGCCTGCTAATGCACTTTGCATTATTGTGCATCTCGCTTCCCTGAGAAGAGTGGAAGGGTGCTCTGGGGACCCTGCCTCTGCAAGGAGCTGGCGCCTTGTCCGCACAAATACCATTTACTCCTGATCTGCAGAAAGTTTCCTCCCCGCGGGTCCTGTGTGCCCGCCCCCTGCCCCACCGCCACAGCCCCTGCCAGTCCCCCGCCCGTCCCCTCTGCTGGCCAGGCCAGCCTCGTGGGTCCTCAGAGCCCGGGATATCCTGCCCCTGGATCTCCTCCAGGCTGCTCACCCTCCCGTCTCTCTCCATCCTCAGGACCGGCCCCGGGAACCCTCCTGAGGAAGCTCCCAGGCATCACCAGACCCTCCTGGGCCTCCAGCTGGGCCTCCGAGTCGCCCACACCTCAGCCTCCAATGGCAAGTGGCCACTGAGCGCCCGGGCTGACCATGCGGGGGGACCCCACCAGGCCGAGCCAGCGTCCCTCCTCCAGGCGCGGTGTGACCGCTGCCTGAGGGGCCCCCCAGGCCTGGAAGGTCCACCAGCCCGGCCCAGCCAGGCCGGCCCCTTGGCCACTCTACGGCCAGCTGACTGGCAGGAATACCGTCACAGACAGAGTGAGACTGTCACCCCGCCAGGCTCCTCTGTCCATGGAATTCTCCAGGCAAGAATACTGGAGTGGGTTGCCATGCCCTCCTCCAGGGGAACTTAACCCAGGACTCGAATCCGGGTCTCCTGCATTGCAGGCAGATTCTTTATCTTCTGAGCCACCAGGGAAGCCCAGTGTTAGCACCACAACCAGGGGCTTAACCCAAAGCTCATCCTCTTGCAATCTGGAGGCTGCAAGTTCCGAAGTGAAGTGTCTCAGCACCTTGCTCCCTCTGCAGCTCCTGGGAGAATCCTGTCAGCCTCTCCCAACTTCTGGGGCCCCTATGTTCCTTGACTTGTAACTAACTGAGTTCTGAGGCCAGAATGGGCTTCGGCTCAGCGTGTTGCTGGCCAGCAGGGGCTGGCACTGGTATGGCGCCTTAGGGGGGACGGGAGAGATGTGGTTTGGGGGAGGATTTGATTTCTGTGTGACGAGAAGCTGGCCCAGGTGGGTGGTGTACAGCGGGGCCCTGACCCCTTTCGTCTCATTAGCAGATGCGGGGAGGAGAGGTCGCCTCCCCACTCACTCCTGGCCCCGGCCAGAGAGGGACACAGATGGCCATGGTTACTCTGGGAACATGGTCTGTTTCTATGGCGACTGGGCCTCCTGGTTTTGGTGGAGAATTGCCCACCCGGCCTTGGGAGTGGGGTGAGGGGGCAGGGGCAGAGCTAGGCCCCAGATCTTTGAGCAAGGAGCACAGCCTGCTTCTTGGACATCTGGGTGCCCGGGGTCCATGAGGTGGGGCTTGGGATTGGCCAGAGAAAAGCTGCGTGGGTCCCTGAGCAGACCTGAGCTCGCCAGTGGAGGGTCTGCCTCTCCCCGACCACCCCCATGGAGGGGGACAAGCGCCCCCACTGGGGGCCCAATTTGCCACATCCCTGCCCCGTGTCCAGAGCAGGCGCTCATGGTGAGATGCACAGCACTGCACCCTGAGCTCCAGCCTCGGCCTCTCAAAGTCTTTAGTGGTGTGTGAGCACCTAATGGGGTGTGCCATCAGGGAATTGTGCTGGATCAATAGGGACAGTCCAGGTTTAGCCCTCCTTGGCCTGCCGTCTGTCCCCCAAGCTCAGCCTAGAAGACCCCAGAAGCTTCTTCCAGAGACTGGAAGGAGAGTTACGGGGCTGGGAGCAGGAAGGCTTGGCTACGACCTATGAACGCTATGGCCCGCAAACCTCCTCCCCGCCCACAGCCTGTCTGTAAGCCGCACCCATGGGAGGCATCAAAGGCCTCAGAGACCCCATGAAAGGCGCCCCCCTCAGGAGGTCACTGTGGCCGGCAGGGACCCCAGGGTCTGCGCGGAGCAGAGAGGGGGTTCCATGACCTGTGTCTGAGAGTCCTCACTGTAGAGTCTCCACTGCTGGGTCAAAGAAACCCTAAAACAAACCAGAAGCACAGTGGGCCTGGAAGCCTCCTACGTCCAGAGGCTGGAGAGAGGCTGCCCCTCTTACAGGGCGCAAGAGAGTGGACCCCAGCCCCGACATGGGCTCAGAGGGACCAGGCACATGGGGAGGCCTGGTCGTAGGGCAGGTGGTTGGCTGGGGCCCCCAGGTCCAGGGCCCGGGGGTGGGGGGCTGGCTGGGAACCCCTCCGTAAACACCCCCCAGCTCTGCAGGACATCTGCTGGCAGCCAGCACTTGGCACCAGGCTCAGCGTACATTTGCACGCGGAAATCTTGGGTGTGCGTTTTACATTCAACAAAGAGAAAGACTCGAGTCTGTCTGGCTCACGTGTGTGAATGTGTACGTGTGTGGCGGCCCCCCTCCTGAGCCCACATCCATCTGCTGGTTTGGGCTGAGACTTCACAGGCTGGGGAGGGCCCTGCCTCCCGGGAGAAGTGAGTCCTCGAGCATCAGGAAACCTGGACCCCCTCGGGGAAGCTCAGCTGAGGCTACTGGCCTCCAGGGGGACCACAGCCTGGGGTGGCCAGGTGCCCCTGAGCCGACGGAGGGCTCATGCCTCGGGGGAATTCATCCACTCAGCTGTCTGCCCCCACTGCGGGACACCCCTCAGTGTGTAGACAGTCCTTGAGAACTGAGGGTCCCCATGATGTAGAGACCCCCACAATGACCACAGAGTCCTGGCATGTGGGCATGGAGACCCCCTACCCCCTGGGCAAGGGGGTCATCACATCATTTCCCCTTCAAAGCCAGCTGCCCCCCACTCCCCAGCATCACACCCTCTGACTGGGGGTCTGGGGTCGTGTGGCCTGGACCAGGCCCCCCGTGGGTGGAAAGCTGGAATGCCAGCAGGGGGAGCCTGCAGCCCGGCCCTGGAGGCCCCGCTTGCCTCACTCCTCAGCTGGGACGACTGTGTACTCAGTGCCAGCCGGCCGGGGTCGGGGGACACCCTCAGATCAGGAACGTCCCAGTCTCTGTGAGGGTGTGAAGTGGAAGGAGCTGGTGACCCGGGCCTGCAGAGGCACAGACAGCAGGAGGACCAGGGCAAGATGGAGCAAGACCACAGTGGGGCTGAAGCCCAGCCACCCCGCAGAGTGGACGACCCAGCTCACCCGGCCAGTGGCTGGGGTTTGGCCCACGAGGAGAGGACCAGGATGGACCAGACTAGAAGCTTGGTGGGCAGTATCCCCAAGCCTGGATGGAGGCCCCCACTGTCCTCAGCCCTCCCCCCTAGGAAGCCTGGCATGTAGTCAGTGCTGCGGGTAGTTCTGGGCCCCCGGGGCGGCCAACTTCGATCTTGCCTCCCCCACAGCCAGCACCTTCTTTCCTGGAGTCTGCGGGATCCCCGTCTTCTGGCCAGTAGGGCCCTGGGCCAAGGGTCACCCTGGGTCCTCAGGGAGCAGACAGGCCCCCCCACCCAGGGCCAGGGTTTCAGGCGTCTGGGGGCCGCACCCTGGTCCCCCACCAGCTGTGGAGCTGCACTCAGAGCCCCAGCGGGGGAGGCTCTGCTGGTGTGATGCGTGCCACTGAGGATCACCAGGAGCAGCCGGCCCCGGGCTGGGTCTGACCCTCACTTTCAGCCAGGCTGAGGGAACAGGCAGCCCTCAGGGTCTACTTGGGCCCAGCAGGACGGCCCCAGACCTGAGATCCCCTGTCACAGATTGTGGGCCAGCAGCTCTAAGCCGCTGGGAGGGCTCCTGGGCCCTTCCCCTGACAGCAGGACAGGGGACACAGTGTTGTCCTCTCCGGGGACCCGGGGGCATACGGGACACACTCCCCTCCTGCGGCCTTAGCGAGCGGCCAGCCCAGCTCCTGGCACTGGGGCTCCTCCACCCCCCGGAGCCCAGACACAGGCGATGCACGTGGTGGTTGCCTGGCAACCCCGCTGCAGCGCCGCGCCCCACGCCCACGCAGGCCGGTCCTGCTTCCCCCTGCACCTCCGGCTTGGCCAGCCTGAGGGTGGGGCCACGGGCGGGGGACACCCCGGGGTCTCAGCCGGGCTGGCCCCTCTGCAGAGGAGCCACACAGCCTCTCCCTCACCCCCTGGGCTGGGCCCTGGACTGCAGGCCCCGGGGGGATGGGTCCTGGTCAATGGGGGCATCTGCTGGTCCAGCCTCTGTCCTCAGCATCCGATGTCCAGTCCCAGCAAGAGGAAGGGAAAGCAGGGCCCCAACCGCCAGGAGCCCCTGCCCTCTTAAGCCTCCGAGCGGCCACGCAGGCCTCTGGGCAGGCCTCAGACCAGGAGACGGACTCCGAACAGCAGTGCTGGGTCAAAGTCTCGGACTGCGTGGCCCCGATTGAGGCCACACTGCTTTTTTGAGAAGTGGAAGACCAATTTTAGGCTGGCGAGTGACAGCCCCCCCAGGTGTGAAGTGTGATCTGCGCTCACCTGGCGGGTGCGATGCTCCCGGTTAGAGCAGTGACGTCTTCAGAGCAAGGGTGAGGCCCCCCCACCGCATCACACCTGGAGAGGAAGTCCGCGTGCCCCTCATCACCTGGGGTCACATGCTGGACCAGAGCTGGGACGGGACCCAGGCCACCAGGTCTCACCGTTCCGGCTCCCACCCGGGAACTCACCCTGGAGCGGGGGCTGCCTTCGTGCAGCCTGGTCTCTGCAGGGTCCCCAGTTCAGCCCTCGGGTGGCCCTCCAGCCACCCACACCCCCGGGGCCGAGGGCTCCCCGCCCTGCAGTCCCTGCTCTGACAGGGGGCTGGGGACCTTGCTGTCACCCACTCGGAGGAAGGCTGATCACAGACACTGGCTCTTCCCTCCTGGTGCGGGGCCTCCAGCCTCCTGGCCTGGCCGAGCTGCATCCCCTGGGCAAGGAAGCACCAGCTGGTCCTCCCCTCCGGGGACACACAGGCTGTTCTGGGTGGGGGGCCGGGGGCGGGACTGGGCCCAGGGCTCTTCCCCCACCACCACCCCCCTCGCCCCCAAGCCGGGCCTACGCACTCTGGGGCGGACACACACCACCCTGCAGTGTCTCTTTATTATTATTATTATTATTTGTTTATCTTTGGCTGTGCTGGGTCTTTGCTGTTTGTGAGCTTTCTCTAGTGTGGCGGGTGGGGGCTACCCTTGAGTTGCAGGGCAGACTTCTCACTTTAGAGGGGAGGAGTGGCCCCTCTTGCAGAGCACAGGTGCCAGGCGCACATGTTTAAGTAGCTGTGGCTACGGGCTCAGTTGCTCTGAGGCATGTGGGATCTTCCTGGACCAGGGATCGAACCTGCGCTCCCACACTGGCAGATTCTCACCCACTGCACCTCCAGGCACCCCCCACTGAAGCTCCTACCTCCCCTCTGACCTCCGCTCTGGATGAGATCAAGGCGCTGGTAAAGCCTGGCTCTGCAGACACCTCGGGTCCTGCAGGCCGTGGCGGGCACCTGAATGGGCCTGGCATCCCCCAGGGCAGCGAGGGGGCCAGCCTGGAGCCCTCCACCCCTCCCTGCTCGGCCCTTCCAGAGGCACCTCAGAAGGTGCTCCAGGTGAGGGCGGGGCCCATGCGGCTGCCTTGAGGTCCCTAGAGCTCAGCAGAAAGCCCAAGGACTGGGATTTCCAGGAGTCCCCACTCCTCAGAGCCTGAAGAAAGTGTGTGCCCGCCCCCCCCACCCCCCTCCAACAGGGCTGTCAGCAGGGCTGGAGCTGCCGAGCCCAGCAGTTCCATGACTCTGAGATGAAACCAGTGAGGGGGTCCCACCCCCATTCCAGGGTGTTGGGGGCAGAGGGGCCGCTCCTGCATGCTCTCACCAGGGGTGGTGGACGCCGGGTAGCCAGCTCAGGGCTCCGGGAGCCCATGTGTGACTGTTTGTTGGAAACAGAGAAGCAATATTTGCATTTCAAGGCCATCAGCCCTGGAAACCAAATATTTTGTTTGGGAATCAGGCCTGGCACACTGTGACGAGCAGACGCCCAGTGCCCATCGGGGAGGAGACAAGGCCGGAGCCTGGGAGCCCCTGGCGTCTCCGAGTGCCCAGCCCGAGGCGAGGGTGACACCCGCACCCCCACTGGCAGATGGTGCCCGGCCACCTTCCCCTGGCCCCACCCCGTCCCCTCAAGTGATGCTCCGGACATCGGGGGCCCTGGGTGTGGCCTCAGCCTCCTGCAGTCTCCTGAGGGCCCCCCGAGGCCTTTGCACTCGGCAGGCTCCCCCACAGTTCTCCTGGAAGCCTTTGCCCGAGCCTTCTTCTCCGGGAACAAGGGGCTCTGAGCCTCCCTGACCCCCTGACCCCTGCCTCTGCTCCTTCGACTGCTCACAGAGCCCCCCCCAGGCTCAGCCTGAGCCAACACGTCCCTGGAGTGTTATCTTGCTTAACCCTCAGGGTGAAGTTTAAAGAGATAGTTTAAGGAGCATCCCGGCAGGGATGGGTAACCTCTAACCCTAAAGTCTGCCCCTCCCAGCCTGTGCTTCCTGCTGGCGGGACTGGGGCGCCAGCCTTGCTCGATTCGGCCTTTCTGCCTTGTCCCCAGGATCCCGTCTGTCTTGGCAGCTGAGTGGTGTCTACGCACACAGTGCTCCTTAGGCACTTTTGGATGAACAGTGAATCGGGGCTCCAGGGCCGCGCAGCGAGAGTGGCCTCCTCCTCCTGCCCTGCTCCTTCCTGCTCCTGTGAGTCACTCAGTCGTGTCCGCCTCTTTGTGACCCCGTGGACTGTAGCCCACCAGGCTCCTCTGTCTGTGGGATTCTCCAGGCAAGAATACTGGAGTGGGTTGGCATGCCCTCCTCCAGGGGATCTTCTCAATCTGGGGATCGAACCTGGGTCTCCTGCGTTGTAGGCAGATGCTTTACCATCTGAGCCACCAGGGAAGCCCCCTCCCTACTTTCTACTAGACTCCTAGCTCAGCCCAGCCCAGCCCTCCTCCTCAGAGGCCAGCTTTGCCCTCTCCCTGGAGCACTGGACAGCCTGGTCTGCAGACCAGAGGCATCAACTGCGTACGTGAGCTGTGTGGGCAGGGGGTCCTCTGTGCCTCCTGGGGAGAGCCTCGGGTCGGGGCCGGGGTCGGGTCACCAGGAGGCTCCACTACAGGCTTTGAGATGTTGGAGGAGACCTTTGTTGGCCTTGGTTGCCCCTCTGGGAGGAGGAGGGGGGCCCACATCTCCATGGGGTCCATTCACCCAGGCGAGGCCCCCGCCAGCACCCGCGGACCCCCGGGATGCTCGGGGCCGTCTCTTCTTCGGCTCTTGCTGCCCCGTGGATGGGCCCAGGGAGAGGACACACGCCCTCCCCCAACCATGCCCGGGCCTCCTGACCCCATCAGGCATCTGGGGGGCGGCCGAGGAGTCAGAGGTGGGGTCCCCACCCCGTCACCAGGTGAGGGTCACTTAAGTGGGGCCAATGGAGGGGCTCAGGGGTCCTGGGGCTTGTTACCACCTGAGTGCAGGGCTAGGGCCCCTGGAGCCCACAGTGTGGGCTGTGGGCCTCCTGGCTCCACACGTACTTCAGAGAGCCTCCGCCGGCCCAGCCCCGGGTCCAGAGGGGACAGGTCAGGGGGCAGCCTGGGTGCTGGCTGTCAGAAGCTCTGTGGCGTCTGCATGTGCAGCCAGGTTGACCATATGATCGGGACCCTCCCCAGGCTCCGCGGCGAGCAGCCCCCCTCCCCAGGCTGGCCCCTCCCACTGGGCTGTGGCTAATGACATCACTACAGCCCCCAGGGGCCGCCTTGGCAGCACGGGACCCCCAGGCAGGCGTGGGGCCAAGGGGCTTCGTTAGGAGGGAACCAAGATCTGCCTGGCCACCCAGCCCCCAGCCCAGGCCTCTCCCACCCGCCCTGGATGCCCCCAAACTCCAGCACCAGGTCCCCACCCGGCCTCTCTGGAGGGCATCAGGAGGCCTTCCACAGCTGCCCACGACTGGTTGCCATGGCTGTTTCCGTGGGGACCACCCCTGCCCGGCCACTCCAGCTCTGCCCCCAGGATGGCCGTGGAGGCAGAGAGGGACACAGTGAGGGGAGAGGGGCCCGGAGCTGCGCCAAAGCCAGGCTGGATTCCCCGAGGTTCCTCAGGACACAGACAGGACTCGCACGTGACCCGGGACCCGGGGAGCAGCTGTCCAACAGCAAAGCAGGACCCCTCCAGCTCCCCGTGTCTGGGACGACACCTCCCCCAGCCGCCTCTTGCAGGGAAGTAGGGGTGGCTCACGTCAACCCAAAAGGTCTCTTCCAGGAACCCACACTGCCCACACCCTCCCACTCAGCCTCAACTCCCAGAGATGGAAATAGAAGGCACTTCACTATTTTTTCCAAGATCTTTACCTCTATTGAAGAATAATTGCATGTAGTGAAAAGCTCAAATTTCAAGATTACAGATCTCATGGGGTTTTGAAGAGTTAATAGGAGTTTGTTCTGGTGGGCAGAATAAGGAAAGACATTCTTACTAGAGAGACTGAAATAAGCAGCAGGTCAGTTTTTTTGTTAGGGTGGGGGGATCTTAGTTCCTCCATCAGGGATGTAACCTGTACCCCCTGCAGTGGAAGCATGGAGCCCTAACCACTGGACCACCAGGGAAATCCCAGCAGGTCAGTTTGCTGGTGTGAACCCTGAGGGGCAGTGATGCTGTGAGCTGCGTCTATGGTGGCCCATTTATCAGAGCTACAGGAGAGATTCGGGGAGACTACGAAGAGTACCCCCCAGGTTGACTATGGGAAGTTGGCAGTGTGACTAGATCACAGCCTGTCTAGGAGATCCAGTGGAAATCTGGACAATCTTCTCGTCGCCCTGGAATCCGCGTCCAGGGCACTGCGTCCCAGCCGAGGCTCCTGGTTAATTCCCTCGCTCTCGGCCTCAGTGTCTGCTGCTCTCTAGTCACTGCCGAGGAGCCAGCAGCTTCGGGTGCGAAGCTCAGAGGCCTTTCCTGGGAAAGTTAAAAGGCCCTGGGCCTCCTGCCCCCAAGCTGTCCCCACAGCCCTCCCACTGCGCCTGCCCAGGAGCAGAGTCAGAGCCTGGCTTCCAGCTCCAGCCTGCTCCCCCCCTTGCACTGTCTGTCTGTCTGTCCCCTGGACTCTGAGGCCCGCGGAGGCGCAGAGGGTCCCCTTCACCCAGGTGATGAGTGGCAGGCAGTGTCTTCTCTTCCCAAGAAAATCCCCCCACATACCCCCTCCTGCAGCCCCGGCGCCCCCTCCCCACTCGAGGTCTGTGAAGGGGGTGGTTCCATCTCTAGGTCCCTCTTGATGAATCCTGACCCCCGACCCCCGACTTCCCTGCCATCCCAAGATGAACCCTGTCCCCCTCTGACACTCACTCTCTGCGCTGGGGGCCTGCAGAGCAGGTCAGAGACTAGAAGGAGAGTCGGAGGCAGGGGCCCAGGGTGCGGGGCGGCCAGGTGGCGGGAGGAGTGTCTGAGCTTCCTGCCTGAGACCAGCGAGGGGGAATCTGGGTCACGGGCTTCCGGGCCTGGCCGCCACTTCCCAGCAGCCGGCAGTGGAGGCGGGGGGCTACAGAAGACCCTAGGCCTCTGCTCCTCCCAGGCTCTGACCTGCTTCCCCCCGTTGTGTGTCTGTCTCCCTCCAGGAGGACACCCTGACAGATGGACAACCAGGGCCCAGTCTCAGGGCTCGTTCTATGTTGCAGCCCGTGACCGCCCCGCCGCAGGCACAGTGGTTCAGCCCATCTTACAGGTGAGGGAATTGCGGCGAGTCGTGCAGCCCCGAGGTAGAGCGCCAGTCCTTGGCCTGAGCCTACGCCTGCTCTGGGGCCAGGGGAGGGCCGGGCGGGGGCCGAATGCGTCCCAAGTGCCCCCCATCCCCCGTGAGGATTTGGACCCCTCGGGGCCTCCCCCACCCTGCCCTGCTGCTCCTTCAGAGCTGGACCGCCTCAGGAAGCTCTGGGTCTACCTGGAACGCGGCCGTCATCCTGGCCCGGGGCACGGGCTGTCTCTCCCAGTTCCCAGGGTCTGTAAGACATCACGAGGGGCCGGCCGCCTTGCTCACTTCCTCCGAGAGGCCCTGACATTCCGCAGACGCGGCTCGGCCTGGCCACGTGGGTGCTGCGTGTGGGAAGCCACCCGCCCGGGCGGGAGCCGAGCCGGACACCTGGCGCCCCTCCAGCCCCGTCCTGGCTGCGCGATGGCCTCCCAGCTGCAGCTGCCCACAGGCCCGCGGCGCAGAGGGCCGCCCGGGGAGGGCTCCCGTGGCCCCCTGGGAGCTGCTGAGTTCTCATGGGGACCCTGGGCCTGGGACTGGACGTCTGCCTCCTGCCAGCCGTGCAGAGACAGTGGGGCCTGGAGACTGAAGGCCAAGGGGCTGCACCCCAGCTGCCCCACCCCCTCGGTGCTCAGCTCGCCGCACCTCCTGGAGGAGTCGGGGGGTCAGACTGGGAGAGGACACTGCAGCCCGGAAACTCCACAACAGCCCCTTGGCGGCACCAGCGCTTTCTTAGGGGACAAAGACCAAGCCTTCCAGTTCAGGAGGAAGGTTGAAGGGAAGGGGAAATTCGGGGATGGGTCATTCCCAGCCTCAGGGCACGGACCGTCGTCTCTGGTCACTGAAGGTCCCAGCTGTCCCCAGCACAGTCCCCACATACCCTGCCTGGTCTTCCTCTGCTCTTGTACTCCAAGTCAGAAACCGGGAACCACGGGCTCAGACCTGCCTGCCTGTCCATCGAGGGACCAGACTTGGGCTCTTAAGGGGCCCGGGGCCACCCAGGGTTACACACGGTTGACCCCCAGCTCAGTACAAGTGACACTGGCTGGTAGGTTGAATTGTTTCCCTCAGGAGATAAGTTGGAGTCCCAACCCCCAGCAGATAAGTCAGGGTCCCGACCCCCAGGAGATAAGTCAGGATCCTGACCTCAGTACCTGGGAATGGACCTTATTTGGAAATTGCTGTTTGCAAATGAGTCACTGGGGACCCTGGTCCCTTGGGTGCTGTCCTTATGCGAGAGGAGACTTGGCGACTCAGACACACAGGGGAGGCCGAGTGATGACGAGGCAGGGGCTGGAGGGAGCTGGGCGGGGCAGGAAGAGCCCCGAGGCCTCCTCACTCCTGGACTGTGGCCTCCAGAGCGTGGGAGGATGAGCTCCGCGCCGGCTCCGGCTGCCCGCAGCCCCGGGGGAGACACACACCCCATGTCCTCGCCCCGCTCCCTGCGACGGTCCCTCCAGTCGCCCGCCCCCAGGCCACCTCCCTGCTGGACAGTGCTGGACGTGAGCCAGTCTGGCCCCACTGCAGCCCCTGCCCCTCACCACCCCACCCCCACCACGTGTCAGACTCAGGTGGGTCCCCAGGACTCCAGACGGGAAGCCCTAGCTGGCGCTGCCCGAAGGGAGCTAGTGCCAGGGGAGCCGGGGTGGGTCTCCCTAGCAGCCTCGGTCCTCCGGCCTGGTACCTCTGCTGGGAGCCGCTCAGTCAAGGACGGTGCTGAGTACCCGCTGCACGTGGGGAGTTGCCGATGCTGCCAAGCCTGCAGCACTTAGAATCCTCGTGAATGGCATGGGGCAGGGGGGTGACTGTGTGTAACAGCGAACCGGCCCAGTGCTGGCGGGCTTCCTGGAGGAGGCAGCGCCTCACAGTCACAGGAGCACTTGCAAGGCAGTCCCTACCCCCAGGCCTGCTTGGCACAGTTGGCACTCAGTAAACAGGGTCCCACGGAAGGGGCTGGAGATGCCGTGTGAGCACCCGCCAGCGGTCAGCCCTGAGAGATGGACCAGTCGGCCCCTTGGAAGGAGAACCCTTGAGCTCCTGCTGTTTTGCTGGCCAAGTGAGGCCTGCCCTGTCTTCAGGACTGGTCCCCACATCTCCCTGGGCCACCGTGCTCCCTGTCAACTCATCCTGTTTAAATATTTAATCCTGTTAAATATTAAACCTCTTCCAAGCCCCAGTTACGATCAGATCGATTCTGGGCTGCGGTTGTGCTGTCTGCTGGCGTTCTGCCTCCTGGCGCCCAGGTTGGCCCAGGGTGCGTGTAGGGGAAGAGAGCCCACAGGTGCTGCCCAGCACATGTCTGGGGGCAGGAGGCGGACGGGCCCCGGGACCCCGGAGGAGGCCCCTCTGCAGCCCAAGGCAGGCGTCAGCCCAGAGCCCAGGGGCGGGCAGCCCCAAGCCCGCACAGCTGTCCTGCTTTCATGGCCACGGCCGCAAGTAGGCAGAAGCAGGGTCTGGCATCTGTCTTCTGGCTGTTCTGTGAACCAGCAAACCCTCCTCTCCACTCTCACCAGGACCCTGTCTTTGCCTGGGTCCTGTGGCTGCCCCAGGTCCAGCCTCAGCAGAAATTTACTCCTAGTTATCATATCCATCCATGTCCATGTTTGGACTCCGTGTGTCTCTGGAATCTGACGTGTCTCGGCTCTCGCCAGTTCTGGAGAATTCTCGGCTGTAACGGTCCCACTCCTGCATCTTCTTCCTTTCTTCTCTGGCACTCCTTCCAGGGCAGGTGTCGCAATTATTTCAGGCTTCGCCGGCTGGAGTGTCTTTATCAATGATGTGACTGCAGCTTCAGTGTGAGAATTCACAGATGACACGTGAGCTCCTGGGCGAGGCTCTGGTCACCCACCGCTGATCTCCTGACCTCTCTTTCATTTATTCCATCTGTTGGCCCCTCTGTGGGGCACTTGGGGTGGTCCCCAAACCTTTATCTTCCAACTCACTAATTCTCTCCTCAGCTTCGCACAATGTGATGTCCACCATACTGTGCAAAGCTCAAAGGTCATCCTCACATCTCCAAGTTCCACTGCCCTCCCCACGACGTCTCACCCTTCCCTGGGGTCTTAGGCTCCTTCTTGTGTGTTTTGAGCACTCTTCCGCACCCTCTTCCTATTTCTTGTCAGTAATGGTGTGTGTGCGTGCGTGTGTGTGTGTGTGTGCGTGTGAGTCGCTCAGTTGTGTCTGACCCTTTGTGACCCCATGGACTGTAGCCTGCTAGGCTCCTCTGTCCATGGAATTCTCCAGGCAAGAATACCACAGTGGGTTGCCATTCCCACCTCCGGGGATCTTCCCGACCCAGGGATTGAACCTGAGTCAGCTCTTTCAAAAACTATTTGTTCATTTATTTATTTTTTTTTGGCTGCATCTTGAGGAATCCTAGCTCCCCACCCGGGACTGAACATGTGCCCCCAGGCAGCAGAAGTGTGGAGCCCTACCCGCTGGACCACCAGGCAAGTCCCCAGCTCCCGTTTCTGAGCTCATGGAGCCGATCTCCTTGTGAGCTGAAACTGATGGAGGGCTGCCCCTTCAGAGGAGTTGACAGCTCATGCTCTAGGGACCTGGGTTTGTCGCTGGCCCAGTTTCTCAGTCATGACTTGGTTGGAGGACTCCTAGGCCTGCAGGGCCTGTGGGAGGCCAGGCTGTGGTCTCAAGTCCAGGGACACACCTCTCCCTCCTGCCCGGGGGCCAGGCGGACACAGACAACACTAGCGCCTGGACCTCTCCAGCCTCCCGGTCCCCAGTTCTAACCCCCGCCCCCCCAACCCCTGCCAGATGGAAAGCCTTGTCAGTCGACACCGAATCCCCTGGTTAGGAGACAGGAACGCAGGCCATCCCAGCCCCTAATCCAGATGGTGAGCGCACATCCCAGCCTCACCACCTGGTTCCCCGTGCCCGCAACCTCCTGTGGTCTGTCTGTGTTCCCCAGATCCACATGTGTGAACCTGAGCCCCAGGTTATGGTGTCAGGAGGCGGGGCCTTCGGGAGGTCACCAGGCTGTGAGGGTGGAGCCTCGGGGGGAAGCAGCGTCCTTACTAAGGAGATCCCTCAGAGCCCCTCTCTCCCCACCCAGGCACAGAGATAGGTCGGCCACCGGCAGCCCAGCCACGTGGGCACCTGGCTTCAGACGTCCGGCCTCTGGACCTCAAGGAGGAAATCCCTCTGGTGGACGAGCTGCCCAGCCCACTGCATTCTGGGGTGGTTTGTCCAGCATTTCCAGTGTCAGTGGGTGGGGTTTTCAGCTCATCCTTTGCTCCTCACTGCTGCTGCGCTGGGTCCCCTGCCCCACCCCATCCATCCTGGAAGTCCCTGCAGGGCCACGAGCCCCTCGGCCAGACCCCGGCTCCCACTGGACACCCAGAGGGGACAGAGGCCACAGCGTCCAGAGGGGAAGTGGTGGTCAGCGTGGGCTCTGGGGATGCAGGGCAGGCTTTGTCCTCATCCCAGCGGGGCTGTTAAACACAAGCTGTCCGCACTCCAGCTGAGGAGGGATAAAAGAGAGAGAGGATGCAGGTCTGGCACTGCGGGGAACTGACCGGCCGGGCGGCCGTTGCGATGCTCGACGTAACGAAGGGAAGCGGTGGCAATGGGACCACATGGCCGTGGAGGGCAGCTCCCGGGGGGTCTGGGGCACCCCGGCCCTGAGGCCACAACGGGGCTGGAGCATGAGCCGCAATGGGGCCAGGTCTCCAAGGATGACAGGGGGAAGGAGGGCTGAATGCCGAGGGGAGTCGGGAGCGAACGCTGGGGTGGTGGTCAGGCGATGGTGGTCATGAGGGCAGGGCCCTCAGAGAGAGCCCCCTGAGAGTCCCCCGACCTGGCTCGGTCGTGGAACAAATACTGGCCCCAAAGACACAACCCCTCTTGATCCCAGGACCTGCGGGCAGGACCTCACCTGGGAGAAGCATCTTTGCAGATGGAGTGAAGGATGCTGATCATCCAGACGGGCCCTGAGTCCAGTCCCTTCTGAGACAAGAGAGGGAGGTAAGACACGGCCACACACAGGAGTCGGCCAGTGACCAAGGGGCAGGGACAGAGGCAGACGGGCCTCCCCTGGCAGCTCCGAGGGTGCACGGCCCCTCAACCCCTTGGTGTTGGACTCTAACTCAGGCTGAGGGGGTAGATCCTGCTGTTTGAAGCCCCCTGGCGTGTCTCTGTGGACCCCAGACACCACACAGGGCTCCTTGAGAGCAGAGACCCCTTGGGGAGCATGAGTGCCGGCACTGTTTACAGCGCTGACCAGGCACTTCCCGTGTAGGGACCGAGCATCCCGTGCGGGGACCAGGGATTCCGTGTGGGGACCAAGGATCCCGTGCGGAGACCGAGCATCCCATGTAGGGACCGAGGATCCCGTGCGGGGACTGAGCATCCCATGTAGGGACCGAAGATCTCGTGTAGGGACCAAGCATCCCATGCGGGGACCAGAGATCCTGTGTGGGGACCAAGGATCCCGTGTGGGGACCAAGGATCCCGTGTAGAGACTGAGCTTCCTGTGTAAGGACCGAGCACAGCCCCTGCCCAAGGTCCCTGGGGACCCTCACCCACCGCCCATCTCCTGGCCACGGAGCAGCCCCAAGAGCATGTGCTGGAGGCCCTGGGTCCCAGCGGGGGCGGCAGAGGATCCCCAGCCCCCGCGCCCTGTGCTGCCTCGCTCGGGGCTGAGATGTCGCTTCCTCCGCCCCGGGCGCAGGATCAGAGGGGAGGAAAGACGAGAGCGTGAGTGAGAGGATGTGTGTGGCCTGGAATCAAAGCCTCTGCGGAAACCGCGTGCCTGTGGGAACCTCGGCCACGTCAGGACACACGGACTGGTGCTCAGCCCGGGGCCCCGTGGCCACGCCCCACACCGGCCGCCTGCCCCTCCCTGCTCCAGCGCGAGGCTCCCTGGGTCTCTGCTCTTTGTGACTGAGGACAAAGGGACCTGGAGCAGAGGATGTGCGCAGGCCCCTGGAGGCCGGGCCGGCATCTCTGCACGCCTTGCTGTCAAGCAGCTCCCGGAGGTGCAGTTCTTGTGCAATAAACCACATGCGTTTGAAGTTGGACACACGTGATGCCTGTGAAACCACCGAGATCAAGACAGTGGAAACGCCAGTCTCCTCGGAAGTCAGGAGCTCCCCACGTCCTGGTGTCACTGCAGGTGGACCGACGAGGATGGCGGGCAGAGGTGTGCCCTACCCCCGGCTCCTTTCCCTCGGCCTCTCTGCTCTGGGCTCTGTCTGCACCCAGCCACCCTGCCTGCCATGTCCTTGTGCTCCGGGGCTGCCCTGCTGAGGGCATTCGGGTCGTTTCCAGTGCGTGGCTTGAGTTTGCAGTCTGGACGTTTGTTCTGTCGCTAAGTCGCATCCGACTCTTTGTGACCCCGTGGACTGCAGCAGGCCAGGCTCCCCTCTCCCTCACCATCTCCCGGACTTTGCTCAAACTCATGTTGGTTGAGTCAGTGATGCCATCCAACCATCTCATCCTCTGTGTCCCCTTCTCCTTTTGCCTTCAATCACATTTGTGTCCCCCTAAATTCACACACTTACACCTGACCCCAGTAATGGTGTTAGGATGTGGGGCCTTTGGGAGGTGATCAGTCAGAAGGGTGGGTTAGAGACTAGGCAGAGAAATGGAAATGACCAGTGAAACCTGAAGACAGGTATGTAAGGCTTGAACTGTGGTGCTGGAGAAGATTCTTGAGAGTCCCTCGGACAGCGAAGAGATCCAACCAGTCAACCCTAAAGGAAATCAACCTTGAATATTCACTGAAAGGACTGATGCTAAAGCTGAAGCTCCTATACTTTGGCCACCTGATGCAAAGAGCCAACTCATTAGAAAAGACCTTGATGATAGGAAAGATTGAGGGCAGGAGGAGAAGGGGGCGACAGAGGATGAGATGGTTGGATGGCATCACCGACTCAATGGAGATGAGCCTGAGCAAGCTCCAGGAGATGGTGAAGGACAAGGAAGCCTAGCGTGCTGCAGTCCAGGGGGTCGCAGAGTCAGAAACAACTGAGCGACGGAACAACAACAGATGGGACCCTGGAGGGCTCCCTCACACCTCCGACCGAGGACACCACAGGAAGCCGCCCCACCAGATGCAGGAATGCTGAGGTCTCGGACTCGCGGCCTCCAGACAGCGGGAGATAATTATGTCTGCTGTTAGTAAATGGCCCAGATCGTGGTATTTTGTTCTGGTGGCCTGGGCCAGCGGGGACTGGGAATTACGAGGAAGCTGCTGTGAACCTTCAGGCAAATCTTGGTAAGACTCATGCTTCCATCTCTCTGGAGTAAATACCAGCTGCAGAAAGATCAGACTGTACACTGTGAGCACATTTAAGGAACAGCCAAAATCCTGCCGAGTGATCCCGCCACTTTCTGATCCCACCAGCAGTGCGAGAGCCCGGACCCTGCTCACCAGCCGACACGGGGTACCGCAGCCCGCCTGACAGGGGAAGGTCTCTGCTGCGGCCAGCGGGTCGGGGCCTCGTTCCCCCAGTGACCCGTCTCCACCACACGCACATCTTCCTCGGTGACATGTGTATTCCAGCCTTTGACCATTTCCAAATCGGGTTGTCATTTCAACGTGAGTTGGTTTCTTCAGCCATCCCAGACTCGAGAGTTTCCTGTGGACCACTCGAATGCCCATGCCCAGTCTGCATCATCCCTTGACTTCCTTTCGATGGGCAGGTTTTAACTGATGTAGCTCAGTGTATCAAAATGTTTAAAAATATTTATTTATTTGGCTGTGCCGGGTCTTAGCTACAACACGCAGACACTTAGTTGGGGCATGTGGGATCAAGTTCCCTGACCAGGGATTGAACCTGGGTCCCCCGCACCGGGGACATGGAGTCCTAGCCACTGGACCACCAGGGAAGTCCCTCGCTGTATCAGTTTTTCATGTTATGTTATGTTTTTGTGTTTTCTTTGAGAAATATTTGCCCACTTCAGAGTTGCCTAGATACTCACCCAGAACTTCTACAGACAGTCACAGTTTTCGTTTCTATGCGGGGGTCTCTGCTTCATTTCTGAGGTGGTGCTAGTGGTAAGCAACCCACCTGCCAATGCAGGAGACCTAAGAGATGTGGGTTCCATCCCTGGGTCAGGAAGATCCCTTGGAGGAGGGCATGGCAACCCACTCCAGTATGCTTGCCTGGAGAATCCCACGGACAGAGGAGCCTGGTACAGTCCACAGGGTCACTAAAAGTCGGACACAACTGACGCGACTTAGCACGCAGACACGCATGCTTTGTTTCAGACCACCATGTGTGGCAGATGAGGGAGGGCTGGGGTGGTCTTCCTGCTGAGTCTGCTGGTTTTCCCGGCACCGTCAGTTGGAGCGAGTTCCTTCCTCCCACTGAACCCCAGCCCGGCGCCGTCGGGGCCGCGTGTGTGCTCAGCCCTGCTGTGGCGTCGATCGCTGAGGCTCCCCGGCCAACCGCGGGAGGCAAGGGTGAGTCCTCCAGCTCTGCTCGCCTTTCTCAGGATGGTTTCAGCTCTTCACTCTGCTTGTCCACATGCATCGTGGATTCAGCTGGTTAACTGCCACCAAAATAAAATAAAATAATAATAAAGCCTTGGGGTCTCGTTTGGGGATCCCTGAATCTCACAGGGGGACATGGGAGGGGTGATGTCTTGGTGACGCGAAGGCTCCTGGTCCCTGATTGAGGATCAAGTCTGAGCCTCTGCCAGCTGAGGCCTGGACCTTCTCGCATCAAATTTCTGCTACTCAGTTCACTCCAGAGGTCGGCACATCTTCTGTTAAAATGCTTTCCACATATTTTATGGTTTGTGATATTTTATATATTTTTTAAAGTTTATTTATTTATTTTGACCACACTGCACAGCATGTGGGATCTTAGTTCCCCAACCAGGGGTCGAACTCCTGCCTCCTGCATTGGAAGCTTGGAGTCTTAACCCCTGGACCACCAGGGAAGTCCCTGTTTCGTGATACTTTAAGTGGAAATGTCTCCAACTTTCCTCTGCCGTTTGGCGCCGGATCCCACTTCTGTCTGTGGTCCTGCGCTCTCGCTAAGCTCCATTTTGGTTCCGGCTGATTTGGGGCAGATTCCTCAAGATCCCCAGTCCTGACGTCTGTGTGTAAACAGTTTTGCTCTTTCCTTCCCAAACTTTCAGCCTTCTATTTCTTGTCCTTGCCTAAGTGGGCTAGGCCTCCAGCACCGTACTGAGTGGCAGTGGCCAGGGTGGGCGTCCTCGTCTCGGCTCTGACCTCAGGGGGAAAGCTTCCAGCCTTTCGTCACTAAGCGTGAGGTCAGTGAGGGGTTATAGACGCCTCGTTCAGGTAGATGCATTCCCGCTGTTCTGGCCCCAGTGGGAGGACGCCAAGCACCCGAGGCTCCCGGAGGCCCAGGGTCCCCCGACCGCCCTGCGGGAGGCAGAGCGTCACTGCTGTCTCGCCAAGCAGCTGCACACCAGAGAGGAGCCGGACAGGGACGAGCTCCATCCACATCTCTTGATGAAGCCGCAGAGGAGGCTATAAATCCAGGAAATTAAAGCAGCGGCATCTCCCGTCTCCCACAGCTGCTCCCCGGCCAGGCGTGGGGGCAGGAGCCAGAGAAGTTTCCTGGCAGCTGGGCGGGGGGCTTGGAGAGGCCGTGTGGTCATTGCCCCACGCCCAGCCTCAGTGAGCCTGGCTGTGGGGGCCTCCTGGGTCCAGGGCCCTGTCTCAGGGCCCTGCCCATGGAGGGGAGGGCGTGCACGGGGCCCTGGGGACCAGAGAGGCCCCCGAGGGGCTGAGCCGCCAGCACAGGCGCAAAGCTCAGTCCTGGAGTCAGGCCCCGCTGCACCCAGCATGAGCCCACATGTGCGGATGCCCCCTCCCCGCGGCCCAGAGGGTGGCTGCTCTCAGCTCACGGGACCCTCCATTTCTCACAGAGATGCCCCTGGAGCCCCCTCCTTGGGCAGCCTGGCCCACCCCTGCCGTCCCCAAGCCCTCATCCCCTAAAAGCCTCCGCAGGAGGCCTGATCCACTGGCTCTGTGGACCCGCTCTGCGCCCCTGAAACAACCCTGCCTCCAAGCTGTCATGGGTCTCCCCAGGGCCCAGAACTACATCAACCCCGCCCTGCTGAGCCCCCAGGTCCCTCTCAGGCCAGGAGCTCCTCCATGCTCTTTCCCACCTCATCCCACCTCTGTTCCCCACCATTGTCGATGGGGAAGGACTGCAGGAACTCATTCATACTAAAATGTGAATGGTTGCTACAGCTCAAGACATAGCCCCTCCCAGAGAATGTGGTCTTTGAAAAGACGAGCACAAGGAGTGTGGGGGCAATGCTTAACCTGTCACTGGAGCTCTGGGGGAAAGGCTCTCCAATGACCCTCTCACTCGTGTGAGTACCTTTCTCTGGAGAGGATGGGACGCCCCTGAGTCCCGCAGGCTGGTGACCTGTGGGGGTCAGGTCAGATCAACTTCGCAGGGCCTGCAGCGTGGCAGCCGGCCGAGTGAGGGACTGAGCCAGCTTGACAACAGACGTCCGCCTTATCACAGACGCTGCCAGAACATACTTGTTATAATGGCAAATGATACTGTTTCCCTTCACCTTCACCTGCTCTGACAACAGAGGATGATTTACTAGTAAACACAGGAGGAGAAAGCCTCAGCTCTCTCCTTGCTGTGAGTAAAGGGCCAGCTGGAAGCATCTCTTGGAACGCGTGGCTCCCCATCAGGGGTCGGCCACGTGGCGGTAGGGAGCCCCTGATGCCCTGGCAGCCTTTCGGCCCCTCCCCCTGCCCTGGGCTCACGGCGCTCCCCGCTGAGGACCTGCTGGGTGCTGGGGAGGAAGGCAGGGCTCCGACCCCCGCCCCGAAGCCCTGGGCACGGAGAGGGCGCCAGGCAGGGTCACCAGCACTGACGTCTGCACTCGGAGGCCCCAGGGCCAGGGCAGTAACACGGGAGCACCTGCTCAAGAAACAGGTGGGAGAGGCAACCCAGAGGCTCGGCCGAGCAAGGCCACAGCCAGCTCTTCAGGGAGGGGCCCCCGGGGGTGACAGGAGCGGGCGGACGACACCGCCCTCCCGCGTCCCTCAGAGGATGACTCTGGCTGCCGTCTGCCTGATCCTGTCCTGCGGGAGTCCCAGCAGGACTGAGGCCTGGCTGCCCAGGAGCAAACCCTCCTTTTAGTGTGGTGGCCAACTCGTGGAAGAACCTGTCGTTTTACATCGTTTATTCTCAGCCCCTTCAGTCTTCGAGCCTGCCTCATCCACCCCGCACCGCCTTCTGCTCAGGGCTGCCCGCCCTTCCTCAGCTGCCCTGCGGCCTTGCTCACCAGGCCTGCACCCCTGCGCAAGTGTGCTTTCCAGGAAACAGATCAGGCCCCACACGCACAGCCTGAGTTGTGGGGGTACAAGACTCATTTGGGGCTTCCCAGATGGAGCTAATGGTAAAGAATTTGCCTGGCAATGCAGGAGACGTAAGAGATGGGGGTTTGCTCCCTGGGTGGGGAAGATCCCCTGGAGGAGGAAATGGCAACCCATTCCAGTATTCTGGCCTGGGAAATCCCATGGACAGAGGAGCCTGAAGCGGTACAATCTGTGGGGTTGCCAAGAGTCGGTCATGAGTGAGCAACTGCACACATACACACACACACACACACACACACACACACACAAGACTAACCTGGGTTGCAGAACACGTCTGGGGACCCGGGCGAGCTGGATGGCCACCATCCATCCTGCTCAGGAGCCCCCCGGGGAATAGTAGGGACCTGCCACCCCAAGCAGACTCTGGAGTCGGGACCCTGGCACCTTTCTGCTGAGCTGGGGTGGGGGAGGGGCCAGTGCTCCCATGGACAGATGGGGACACGGTGAGGGGGACGCTGCCCGTGGGGCCCTGGGGCCACTCTGGACCTGGCCCACCATCTCGCCTGGAGGCCTATGGCCACCCAGCCCCTCGCGGCTCTCCCCAGCCTCCAGGTCGCGGCCGAGAGGCCTGCCTGGCCAGGCCTCCACCCCCACCCAGGGCCACTAAGGCCCCTGCCCCATCTCAAGAAGGCAGGCCCCTGGGTCAGCAGCGAAGCGTCAAGGCTGTGAACGTGACCAGGTATTAGCCGAGCCAGGCCTGTGCAGACCCACGTTGGAAGCCAGAGAGTTCCAACGTGCCCTCTTAGGCCTGGAATCCTCTGGCTGCTGGCCTGCCCACTTCTGCTTCAAGGGCCCAGATTTGCACAAGTTGATGTTGGGGAATCCAAGGTGCCCCTGGCGTCCACAGAGACACTTCCTGGCCCTGGTGGGTCCCTGGCAGGTCAGCCTGCTCCCGGGGCCGGGGAGGCCGGCCTGGTGGCTCTGCCTCCCGCCCCCACTTCTGGGCAGGAATGGACCAAATTGGCCTTTCCACAGCGTCTGCTTCTGTTTCCTCAGCCCCATCTGAGGGACTGGCCCAGGCCCGCTCAGCCCAGACGGCCGCGCCGCGTGCCTCCGTGTGTCCCAGGCTGTCTCCTCGGGCCCTGGGTCCCCACGCAGGAGGCCCGACAGCCATTTGCCAGGAGTTAGCGCTCTGCCACCAGGTCTGGGCACCAGGTTGGGAGCCCGGGCAATCCGAAACTCCTTCCGGGGGAGGCAGGGTGCCCCATGCAGGAAGGGAGGCTGGGCGTGCTGCGTGGCACAAGCGGCATGACCGCAGTGTCTCCCTGCTGGGCGTGTCTCACCGTCTCGGAAAACGCGAACTTCCCGCAGCGTCTGGCGGCAGCCACGGAGAAGCTAGTATTAAGTGGAATCAAAGGAACCTTAAACAAAGTGGGAGCAATTTACAATAAATTATGTAAATGCTGCTGGAGCCTCCACCTCTGCCCGGCCTGGTGGTGCCCAGGGCGCCACCTCTGCCGTGGGGTCCCCTGACGCTCAGCTGGGCGGCCCTGCACTGAACCCACAGCTGGGAGGGGTGTCCCTCGGGAAAGGCTGCTCCGTACGTGGCACCCAACAACTTACCCATTTAACCCAAAAGATGACATGGCCAGTGAAGGAACTAGTGGTACCTCCCTCCCCGCTGGGCTCCCTGCGGCCCGCCGACTGCTGACCATTGACCACCTCACCTGGGTTGATGCCTGATCTTCCCCAGCGAAGAACAGGTGCAAAGTCAGGGCTGCTGCAGTGCGCAGGGCAGCCTGGCCCCCAGGAAGTGCTTCCCAGGCTCAGATGTCACACTCACACCTGCCTCCATCTGCTCCCCTGGATCACCCGTCGGTTCGAGGGTCTCTGCCCTGCTGCATCCAAGCTCCAGCGCTGGCACATGGGGGAGGGAGGGAGCGGGTCAGGGAAGAGGCCCCTGGCAGACCACCCAGTGGGCGGCCTTATCTGGGTCTCAGGGAGGACCAGAGCCCCCCGGAGAGTCACCGGTGGCCAAGGACAGGTGGACAGGGAGGCTGGCTGAGGATGAGCCCAGGGTCTGTGGGCCAGCAGTTTCGGCCTTTCGGGGCCCCCCCGGGAGGGCCCCCTTGAGCAACTGCCTGCAGGAGGAGGTGGTGGAACTGGGGGGCTGTGCAGGAAACCGGGGTGTGGGGAGATGCGCTGACATCCACCTCAGGCCTCTGGCTTGCCCACGGCCCCTCCAAAGTGCTCGGAACCACCGGCTGACTCACAGCCTCCTTCCTCCCCAGGTCAGCCTCCCTCTGGGGGAGCGTTCCCCTTTGGGGGACATTCAGTGGCTCAGGCAGCAGGGGGCCTGCATCCCCGGATTCCAGGCTGAGACACCCCACTTGGAGGAGGTCCTGGAGGCCGCCCTGACTTATTGGGGTGGAGGCTGTGCTCCGTGTGTGACCCCTGCCGGGCTGGCCACGAGGCCCCGGCCCAATGCCATTGCAAGGTGGCCATCCTGGGCCCTCGATGCCTGAGGACCCTGGGGGGCAGACGAGCACCCCAAAGGCCACCAAATCCGCTCCCCCGGGCCCCCCATCTTGGGGCAGCTCACCTCCCCGCCCCCAGGCCTGGGGGTCATTAAACATGGCCGCGGTCGTGGGAGTTCACCCAGTGCCACGCCCTCCCTGCGGACTCCCAGCTCGCCAGGGTGGGGTTCCCACACCACAGGGTCTCCAGATGCATGGGGGTCTCAGGAGATTAGGGTGGGCCACCACCCCAGTCAACATTTAGGACATTCTCATCACCCCAAAGGACACCCACTGAGTTCCCCTCCTTCCCCCCGTGGCAACCTTGGGCCTCCCAGGTGTGGACACCCTGCGTCTGTGGCCTTGTCTGGCCGCTGTCACTCAGCGTCATGGTTTCAAGATTCGTCTGTGTTTCACTCCTCTCTGTGGCCGAGTGGACTCCGCTGTGTGCACGCACCACATGCAGCTCACCCACGTGTCTGGCAACACTGGGTGGCCTCACCGTTTGTCTGCAGCAGATCCGGCTGCTGTGAACATTTGGGTAAAGTGTCTGGAGTGGATCCTCAGTTCTCTTGGTCACATACCAGGGAGCGGAATTGCTGGTCCCTTGGTAACACTGTCCTTAGCCGTTTGACAGGAGCAGCCAGTTTAATGTCACTTTTCACCTGATGCAGGTTTTATCTTTCAGGGGAGGCAACTTAAGGCTCAGAGAGGTCAAGACATTTGCCCAAAGCCACACTGCCAGTGTGTGGCAGGCCTGGGATCAGAACCCAGGCCCTGTGGTTGCAGAGCCCAAGAAAGGCCCTGTGACAAGGTGGGAGGATGCTGCATTCAGCACCACTAAGGCTTAAGCACTTCATGTTGAAACTTTCAAAATGCATTGCTGCTCAGGTAAGATTCCAGGCAATATCTGAGGTCCCCAGAAAAGGGCAGCCCCCTCTGTGAGCTGAGGGCCGGGTTCCCACCACTCAGCCATCGCAAGGCCCCTGTCTATGGTGAGGTTATTCCTCCCAATATAACCTGAGCAGCTGTGGTTCCCCAAATCCCTTCAAGGCAAGCACAAGCCCCTGCATGGCATGTCAACACACACTCATTTAGCACCTGCTGTATGCCAGGCACTGAGCAAAAAAGAGCCCCCACTCCTGCCCTTGTGGGCCTTGTGTCCAAAGCCCCACGGAGCCATGCAGTTGGAGATGAAGGTCAAGAAGCCTGCGTGTTCCACGGTGACCCACCACACTTTCTCCTGCTTCTGGAGTCCAGGGCTTAAAGGCCACCGTCCTCAAGCCCCTTTCCCTCCCACACTGACCCAAGGGAAGCTGAGCTGGCTGTCCTGGGGTGGAGACTGAACCCTCCGAGCCTCCATGGGGTGAGGCCAGCCTGCAGGGTGCTGGCCACACAGACACACACACTGGGGGTGCTCCCACCCTAGTTTAAGACCCCCCCCCCCAGGAACCTGGCTCAGCTGGAACTGGCCCCTTTCCTCCCTTGCTCCCGCCCTCCCAGCCCTTTATAGACCTACCAAGCTGCCCGAAGAAGGGACCCTAGATAAGATATAACGCATGCAGTTAAATTTGAATTTCAGATACAAACTAATGTGTTAAGTATAAATACATCCTAACTATTGCACTGGACCATAAAGAAGGTTGCTGTTGTTCAGTCACTAAGTTGTGCCTGACTCTTTGCCGTCCCATGAACTGCTGCACACCAGGCTTCCCTGTCCTTCACTGTCTCCCGGAGTTTCCACAAAGTCACATCCATTGAATCAGCGATGCCATCCAACCATCTCATCCTCTGTTGCCCCCTCCTCCCCCTGCCCTCAATCTTTCCAAGCATCAGGGTCTTTTCCAATGAGTTGGCTCTTCGCATCAGAAGGCTGAGTGCAGAAGAATTGATGCTTTTGAACTGTGATGCTTGAGAAGAATCTTGAGAGTCCCTTGGACTGCAAGAAGATCAAACCAGTCAATCCTAAAGGAAATCAATCCTGAATATTCACTGGAAGGATAGATACTGAAGCTGAAGCTCTACTACTTTGGCCACATGATGTGAACAGCCGACTCATTGTAAAAGACTTTGATGCTGGGAAAGATTGAGGGCAGGAGAAGGGGACAACAGAGATGAGATGGTTGGATGGCATCACCAACTCAACGGACATGAGTTTGAACAAACTCTGTGAGATGGTGAAGGACAAGGAAGCCTGGCATGCTGCAGTCCATGGGGTCACGAAGAGTCAAGCACGACTTAGCGACTGGTATTTCGGTGGAATATACTTACACAAAACATTATTCATGTTTGTCTGAAATTCAAAGTTAACTGGGCAAGCTGTGTTTTTATCTGCTAAATTGGAGGCTTCGGTGAGTAGAGTGAACAGTGCCCATTCTGCGGCCAGAGACCAGAGGGCTGCCGGAGGCCCAGGACACCCGCTCCTCCTGGTCCGTGGTCCAGCACTGCCCTGTGGGGACCCAGAGGTGGAGGAGCCTGGGGGACGTGAGGGTGGGGGGGCCGCAGAGCAACTTGTCTGAGCGGGCTGATTCCACAGGCACAGCTCAAGAAATAAACAGGACACTAAAATGCAAAGGAGACTACTGAGCGTTACACAAACAGCATCTCCTGGACACCTCTGTCGACCGGAGCTGTGAGTGTCAAGGAAAATTTAGAAAAGCCTGGCCTTTAGCTGCCGCCTTGTGCTGGGGTCGGGGGTGGCACTGTCCAGGGGGCAGGCAGCCCCCAAATCGCCCTTGAGCTGGGATGACAGCCCAAGGTGCTTGGGCCCGGGCAGGCGGCCGGGCCTGTTACTGGAGGCATCCCAGCCGGGCAGGGGTCCAGGCCTGTGCTGGCCCTGCCGCCTGCCCTGAAGGGGCAGGGCTGCTCCTGTAGAGCCTGGCCTCCAGCCCCACGCAGGCTGAGGGAGGCACCTCTGGGTTCAGTTTCTAGGCAGCGGGGCGCTAGGCCCTGCTCCTCGGAGACGGTGGCTCGTCCAGAAGTGTTGGGGGGCTCAGCGGGACCAGGGATGGCTGAGGGGGATCGGCCAACTGCAGAAGGCCCAGGACCCCTCCTGTGCGGTGTGAGCCCCCACAAGGGCTGGGGCGATCAGGGCTTCGGTGACCAGCGCCCCACCTCTCCCCCCCCTCGCTCAGGTCGCCGCTCTGCCACTCCACGCCCACCAAGTGTCTCCTGGCCTCCCCACACCCACCTGCTAGGCACCGCAGGCACATCAGACATGACACAGTGGCTGCCCTGGGAGCCCCAGGCCGGCCTGAGCACCGTGAGGTGAGTGCCGTGGGGGAGGTGTCGTGGTCGGGGGGCCCTGGAGTGTCCAGCACTGGCAGGAGGGCACCGCTAAGCTCGGGCCAAGCGAAGCATCCCAGCAACAGGCCAGGCAGGGCCAGGGCTGGGCCTGGAGGGGCCCTTGGATGGTGGGTCTGCGGTCCAAAGGGACAGTGGGGCAGGACAGGCTGGACAGAGAGCCTGGGACCAGTGGGTGCTTCTGGACGGAAGGGAGTGTGTGGCGGGGAGGGGGGACCTTTGGAGAGGAAGGAGGCCACGTGACAGGCAGGGGGAGGGACCAGTGTGGTATGACGGGCCCTGGGGGCTTCAGCCAGCCTGAAGGTGGACTGGGTGCCCGGACACGGAGCAGAGTGGCCGGTCGGGGTGGTGAGCTCTCAGGCACTCACAGGTCAGACAGAGGTGACCCTGCTGCCCACTGCCCCACACCCAGCCTGCCAAGGTAGAGGGCCCCCAAGGCAGCCTGATGGCCGCAGTCGCAGCCATGTGCCCCCAGGGTGCGAGTCCTCTCCTGGGGGGAGGTCTACCTTCTACCTCCCGCTGGCTGAACCAATAGGAGGTTCATTCCCCCCATCTTGGTCAAGAAAAATCTTCGCCCTTAAAAAAAAAAAAGAAATAACAAAAAGCAGAACTAAATTTTCCAGAGGCCAAGAGGATTAAAAAAAAAATCTGAACACTCTGTACAGTTTAATTAAATACTTTTAATGCCAATTTCCAAATTGTCCTGTGTTTCATCTTTCCAACATTCCTTTCTAGCGATGTGAATATATTACAGCCTCATTGTTTCTAATGCTATTTTCTCATCTCCTATCACTCCGCGATCTGTTCTTCATTTCCCGTCTGCGGGGCGAGGCTGCCCCCCCGCATTGTGTGGTACCCGCTCTGGCTGGAGAGCTCAGAGTTGGTACCATCGAACGCCACGCACACGGTCAGTGAGTATCATCAGCCCAAGGCTCTTGAGGGTGCTGGAGGGAGCCGGATGTGGTGGGAGGAGGTCTCCTTCCAAGACCTTGAGGTGGACGCTGCCTGTCCAGAGTCTGTGCAGCCTCACCCGTCTATAAATGGGCCACGGGGCTCCTGAAGGCTACAGGCTTTGTGAGCTTAGAGATGCTGTCTTTAAAAAATAATGCCTACTTAAAAAAATCTATGCCCTGTCCCTTCTGCAGACGTCTGAAGGACAGAGTGTGCAGATGAGGGTGACAGTCTGTCACATTAGAATTCCCTGCTCCATGGGGCCCCGTGGGAACTCCTGCCCTGCCCTTGCCCCCACCCCCCCCCCCCACACACACACATCACAGCAGGGCCCCTGCACAGGCATGCTAGGCTGTCTCTGGTTCTTCCTGCTCAGCACTCTCTGCCTGCCACAGGGCCTTTGCACAGTCTGCTCTTGCAGCTGGTACGATCACCCCCCCACCCCGCCCCTTCCAGCTGCTTTCTTGTCCTTAGATGTATCTTCTGCCCCTTCCCTGCCCCCCACAGCACTTAACACAGCCTGTAACTGTTCCCTTCCTCTATCCACCAGTTTCTCTGTGGCTGCCTCCCTGCTGGAATGAAGCTCCAAAGGATAAGGATAAGGCCTGGACCAGTCACCACCACTGCCTCCCTGGTTCCACACCGTGGGCCTCCCACTGACTTTTATCCAGCAAATCACTCCCAGTTCCCCAGCCAGAGCCAATCTTCAGCTTCACCTTCACCTTCGATGATCCAGCCAGTGTGAAAAGATCGGGAGGTCCAGGTGACCCCTGCCCAGGATGCAGCTGAGGCTTTCGGGTTTGACCCACCCTTGCAAGCTCCCCTCAGGGCTCTCCCAGGCCCTCTCCTAGGTGACTGGGGCACTAATTGCTTTTTGAGGACCTTAATTACTGGTCATGGCCCTCTATCGCTAAGTAGCAGCATTAAAATAGAGTAAATGTTTTCATTTTCTTGAAAAGTTCACATATACAAGAGGAAGTGCTGCTGAGCAGCTACGGGCCGCGCTGGACACCCCCTGGGCCTTGCCTGGTAACTGCCATGGTCCTGCCTGCGGCGTCTTCCTTCCCCTAAGGCCCAGCGGTGGAGCAGGGCGCAGGGCCTCCAGGGCTCTCCCTACCCCCAGCACGGCCACCCCGTTCTGGTTGCATTCTCTGCAGTGCCATCGGGCAGTGCAGGTGGGGAAGCCCCGGTTGGCAGTGACCTTGCCAGGGCCGCTCCAGGTCTGGGGGTCCCCACGTGGGTCTTCTCACCCACTCGAGCAACTGCTGAGGCCCGAAGCCCCTGGAGCCGGCCCGTGTGGGCCAGCTACCCCGCTCTTCGTCTGGCGCTGAGTGGGCTTGGAAGAAGGGAGGTCGCACCCGGAGCCACCGGACTGGTGGTCGCGGAAAAGTGAAAAGCTTGTGGTTTTCAGTGGCCAAGGGGTCCGAGTGGGACCCCGGAGCACAGGGCGCGGTGTGTCTCAGTGTGAGACTGGGGGGCTGCGGGAGGGCCTGGGCGCTTCCCCGAGGTCCCATGCGGCTCGCTCGGTCCAGGAGGAGGCTGGGCGAGGGACAAGTTCGCAGAAGCTGCCGTAGGTGCGCTTGTGCGCGCTCATGTGTGTGTGTGTGTGTGTGTGTTGGGGGGGTGCGGATGCACGCGCATCCAGAATCCCACCCACGGATACAGCAGCGCATCACACGCGCGGTCACACCCAGGACACACATGCGGAGGGGGAGGGGCGCGCCCGCCGCGGTCCCTGCCGCCGCGCACCGCCCACGCCCGCAGCCCCGCCCCCTCGCCGACCCCCGCCCGCGGCGCCGAGGGGCTGGGTGCGCGCCCCGGTGGGGAGGGGAGGGCCCGCCTCCGCGGCTCCAGCCGCCCCCGCAGTTGGGGGCGGGGAAGACGCCGGCGCCACCGCCCCGCCCCCGCCCGGCCTCCCCGCGAGCGCCCCCTGGCGCCCCGCGCCCCAAGCGGGAGGGTGGGAGCGCGATGGGGGGCGCGGGCGGGCCCTGCTCCGCCTTCCCGGCGGGGGCGGGGCGCCTTCCGCGACGGGGGAGGGGCGGCGCGCGCGCCCCGGGGCGGGAGAGGCCCCCCCGCGCCCCCGGCCCGGCCCCGCCCCCGCCGCCGCGCCCCGCCCCCGCCCCGCCCGCCGCTCACTCCGAAGTTTCCTGCGCGGAGCGCGGTCGGGATCCGCGATCGCTCGCCGCCCCGCCGCCCGGTCCGCGCCCCCCGCGCCCGGCGCCCGGCGCCCGGCCGCCTCGCGGAGCCCTCTGCGCCCGGCCGCCGCCGCCGTCGCTGCCGGGCCAGCCGGAGCGGGAGCCGGAGCGGGAGCCGGAGCGGGAGCCGGCGGGCCGGGGGCGCGGGCTGGGGGCGCGGGCCGGGGGCGGCGGGGCTCCAGCAGGGGCCGATCGCCGCGCCGGGTCCGCTGTGACCGCACCGCCCGGGCGATGCCCGCGGGGACGCCGCCGGCAGCCGGAGCGAGGTGAGACACGGTGAGGACGCGCGCCCCGCTGCGCGCCGGGACCCTCTTCAACTTGAGGCGGCCGGCAGGGGAGCCCCTCGGGCGCCGGCCCCCGCCCCGGCGATGGGGGAGGGGCCGCCCAGCCCTCGCCGGCGGGAGGGGGCGGGGGGCGCATTTGTCTCTAATGAGAAAAGACAAAGACATCCCGGCGGCCGTGGCTGTTTCCGCGGATCCCGCTCCGCCCGAGGGGGGCGAGGGTGTCGTTCCCGGGACCTGGTCACCGCCTGTCCCTCGCAGGTGCTGCCAGCCGCTACAATGACCGAGGGCGTGCAGGCGGTCGACGAGGTCCGCGTGCCCCTGGGCGCGCCAGCCCCGGGCCCGGCGGCAGCGGCGTCCCCGGCGAGCCCTGGGGCCCCGGGGCCAGAGGCGGAGCGGGGGTCGGGGCCCAGTGCGTCGCCCCCCGAGAGTCCGGCGGCCGAGCGCGGCGCGGAGCTGGGCGCCGACGAGGAGCAGCCCGTCCCGTACCCGGCGCTGGCGGCCACCGTCTTCTTCTGTCTCGGGCAGACCACGCGGCCGCGCAGCTGGTGTCTCCGGCTGGTCTGTAACCCATATCCTTCCCGGGTCTCCGGGGGTGCGGGGATCCTGGGCATGGGGGTCCGGGGCGCGGGACCCCCTCCCGCGTGTGCCTCCCACGCCCGAGCTCTTTGGCCCCGGCGCCGTCTGGGTGCGCGGGGGACGCAGTACAGGGGCGCGAGGGGAGCGCTCCTCAGAGAGAGGCGGCCCCAGGCTGCGCTTTGTGGGGCAGCGGCCGCGGCTTTCTTGATCGGAACGGGTGTCCCCGCTCCAGAGCCAGCTCCGGACGAGAGAGGGTGGAAGAGAAGCGGCGAGGCCACCGCGGGCTTGGTGGAGAGGGGTCGGCCAGGAGGGGAAGTGGGTACTGCCTGCGCCCCCCTGGGTGCCTGTCAGGACGGGAATTCCTCCCTCCGGGTTTACAGGACCTCTGGCCTGAGGCAGGATCCTCACTGCAGTGGGGGGTGCGGGGGGCCGGCGGGACCTCAACAAGGAATCAAAGTTTTCTCCCTGTCCCTTGCGCTTGGGAGAGTCTGGGAGACCCTGGGGGCCGGGAAGCCGTGCCTGCTCGCTGGTCCTTTTCCGTGGGGAGAGGCGGTGACGTCGGTTGTGAACTCGCCTTTGCAGGCTGAACTCGGTGTTGGGGCTGATTTAAGTCATGCGCAGCTGGGGGTGGGGGGCAGGGAGGCAGCTGGCACGCGCCCCGCACCCTGGTGTCCCTTCTCCCGGTCCTTCCCTGACCCCAGAGGAAGGGGCCTCTCTTTTTGCTCTTGGTGAGAGTGACACAGACTTTCAGAGAAGGTTCTAGAGCAGAGCTGGGTCAGACAGGGGGCATTTCTGGGACACAGGTCACAGAGCTGGGGACCCCCAGCAGGTGGTCTATGGGGACTGGCAACGGGCCCTGGCTCGCTGTGTCCCAGCCGGTTCTCCCGCGGATCCCTGGCTGCCAGGTGGCTGGGCTGTGGGCACCAGGCGTTCCCTCCCCTTGCCTTTGGAGGGACTGGGTGAGAAGAGGAGGCTGGTTGGGGGGAGACCTTGCACGTGAACTTTCCCTGTCCACGTGAAGGAGACAGGCCGCATGAGCGATGCGTGTATATATTTTTCCTACCTTGTGTGTCTAACTGTACAAACATCACATAGGAAAGAGGAATGTGTAGCAGGAAAGTAACAAACCCTGTCTTTTTTTCTTTCCTGAAATCCAAACGTGGGCTGAGTCAGAGCAGCCAACCCCCACCCACTGCCCCCAATGCTGATTGTGCAAGGGGTCGTCCGTCGTGGCCTGGGTGGAGGGCCATGGCTGCGTGCAGCCCCAGCATGGCAGCAGGCTCCCCTGCCTGCCTTTGTCCCACAGCTCCTGGGTGGGCCTCGGCCCCCCGTTAGCCCCCAGCAGCTGCCAGGCTGAGCTTGCAGGGGGGCTGTAGGCTGGTCTTCCCTCCAAAACCCTGGGCATCCCCAGGCCACCTGGTTTGGGTGGGAAGGTGGGCTGGCTGGGTGGGGTGCTGGGGGATACGGTGGGCGCCCTGAGGCCCTGGGACGGGAGGTGCCCCCCCCCCGTCCTTCATCTGCAGGAGCACATGGGGGCCAGGCAGGGAAGGGTGGGAGCAGGGCCTGCACTTTCTCTCCCCTGACAGCCCCCGCGTCTGGCCGCCCTGTCCCTGTCCCGCCTGACCCTGTGTTCTGGATGTTCCAGGCGGGCTGCGTCCTTCGGGACGTCTGACAAGGTTGTTTGTGTTCCTCAGTGCAGGGGAGGGGGGTGCCCCACGTGGGTGGAGGGGCGCCCAGGGGGTGGGGGGTGGGGCTGGCAGGGCCACCTGCCCGTGTGTCTGTCCCTGGCAGGGCTCCTGGGGACTCCAGGAGCAGGAGGGTGTCGAGAGGCGAGGAGGAGCCCCCTGCCGGGTCAGGGGCGGGGAATCGGGGAGCACCCTTCCGACTGGCAGGGTGTGGGGGAGCTCGGGTCCTGGTATCGTCTTTCCCGGCTTGGCCATGGAAAGGCTGCCTGTGTCAAGTGGGGTGGGCTTGTCAGGCCCCCAGCGAGTAGGGACGGCTGTGACCTCCAGCAGGTGCCAGGCCCTGGGGCAGGGGTGCCTCGGCTGCAGGGAGAACCTAAGATAAGACAGTGTGCCCTGACGGGGGGTGCCCGGTCCCCTCGGGGAAGCCCGTGGGCCTCAGCAAGCCTTTTCCGAGTGCTTCAGGTTCCTTGTGAGAGGCTGGGGTTCGGTGGGTGGCCTGCGGTCTGCCAGAGCCCACATGGTGTCTGTCCTGCGGCCGGAGGACACCCCTCGGCCTCGGCCCCTGCCCTGTAGGTGGGTGTCGTGCCGGCGGCGCCCAGCGTCCTTCCCTGGACCTTCTCCTGCTGCAGAGGGTAAACTTGGAGAGGGAGATGGGGTGACTGGGTCTGCTCTGGGAACCCACATGCCGTGAAGCCACTCCACACTCCCCAGAGGCGGGCAGAACCCCAGCCGGTCCGCCGAGCCCAGCCCCGCGCGGGGACGAGACCGGCAGTGGGAACACAGGCAGGGGCCTTCCTCAAGCCCGGACTTTCGGGAACCCCCGCCTGACGTGGACGGCCCCCCACACAGACGAACACGCGTGTCCTGTCTTTGTTATGAAGGATGTCGGGTCCACAGCAGAGGAGCTCCCAAGGGCGGCCGGCGTCCTTATTGATTTACTTTGCTTTTTGAAAATATAATGGTGCTGGAACTTTTGGGTCGAGTGCTGTGTCTCCTACACAGGTTTATTTATAGCGGAAGGTGGGTGGGATCTGTGTTGCAGCCCGCGCCGTGGGGCTGTGTTCCGCCCGGGCTCCCCCGGGGTTCCTGACTCGCGCTGCCTGTGATGAGACTGCCGCGTCCCAGCACCCAAGCCGGGCGGGGCCTCCCAGGGGTGCTCGCTGGCAGGGAAGGGGGCCCTGCCGCCACCTCTCCGGGAGCCGTGGAGGCCAGCTGTGGCCCCGTCTGGGCGCCGAGGCGCTGGGGGTTGGCCGCGGGGGCACCTGGGGGCTCGGGGGTGGTGGTCGTGCCCAGGTGTGTCCCAGGGGCCCGGCAGCAGACACCCAGGCGCAGGGCTCAGAGGAGACAGAGGACGTGGCAAGGTCACAGGGCCGCCCGAGGACAGCGCTGGGTGAGCCCGGCCTGGCTCCCGTGTCCGCGGGTTTGGCAGGGCCCTGCCCAGCAGGGAGGTGAGGCCCAGCGTCCAGGTCCTTGAAGGTGTCTTGTGGACACCGCGGTCGCAGGCTGTCCTGCCGCTCCCCCATGCTCGCTGCCAGCGCCTTGGCTCCCAGCGGGTGCCCCAGTGAGGACATGTGGAGCGTGGGGGTGCAAGGGGACAGGCCCCCATCTGCCCCCACCGCCCCCCCTGGCCCCACGGACTGGCCGTGAGTGGACGGTCCATGTCCTCCCCTTCCTAAGCCTGCGACCGCTGAGCACTTTATGAAGCCCAGGCCCGGGGGGCATTCCATCTCACGAGCACGCCCACCCCAGCGCCTGGTCCTGGGCCCTCGTCCCGATGCTGCCCTGGACCTGGAGCTCCCAGACTGGGGGCCTGCTGCCCCTCGGCCGGTGGGACCCAGGCTGACAGGGCCACCCCCACTTCCTCTGACTTGGAAGGAGCTGCTGGGTGTGTGTCCATGTGTCTCTGGCCTGCCCAGCCCCCTGCCCCTGGATCTGAGGGCACGTGTCCTGGGGTGGGGTACGGGGGAAGCCCTGGTCAAGGACATTACCCTGAGAGCCAGTGGAGGGGGGCACAGTGGAGAGGTGATCTCAGAGAACCTGCAGGAGGTTGGGAGGGGGAGCCGTGTCCCTGGGGTGCCTGCTCCTGGAGTCTTTGGACCCAGGCCTGAGATCCCGTGGGACCCTGAGTTTAGAGCCGAGCTGTGACACGTTCGTCTCTTGGCTGGTGTGTTGAGGAGGGCTTCCTGGAGGAGGTGAGGCTGGGCTGGACTCTTTGGGTGAGTGCAAGGTCCAGGAAGGCATGGGGTGTAGAAGGGGAAATTGGGGTGAGTTGAGGTATGTCTGCCTGGGAGGGCCCTGGCTGTGTCTGAGTCACTCACTGCCATGAGACTGCCCGGGAAGGGTCCTGGCTCACCCTCAGCCTGCAGGGGCCTAGACTTCTAGACTCGCCCCGTTCCCTGCCCGGGCTCCTGCGGGGCCCTGATGCAGGCAGACGGTTCGTGTCCCTTCAGCTCCTGGCGGCCTGATTAGTCGGCAGACGCCAGGAGCACTGATGAAGTGCCTGTGTGGGGCACGCTGACACACGGTGACGTGAGCACTGCCCCCGCCCCCACACCTGCTTCCCTGCTGGGCCCGGGGGTGCTGTGTGCGGGGGGCTGGGCGGCCTCACTGTGCAGACCCTCCTGGGCCCTGTCCTGGGCTCCGGGTCCTCCCAGCAGGCCACTTCCACTGCGTGTCGGCCTCTAGCCTGACTGCTGCGGGTCCTGGGGCCGGGTGGGTCGGGTGGAGGCCGCTGGGGGCTGGGAGTCAGGGAGCCCCCTGCTCACGGGGACCTTGGGGGGAGGAGAGGGGAGGGTGGACGGGGAGCAGGGCTGGCCCAGGCAGCCAAGTGACACGTGCAAAGGCCCCGAGGTGGACGGCACATGGCCCTCGGCAGGAGGGGTGGCGGATGTGCTGAGGTGGGGCGAGGGGGCAGGGCGACCAGAGAGGCCTGTGAGTGTGGCAGACGGGTGACCGGCTGGCCTGGGGCCTCGGGCCGGGCCTGCTGCCTGCCGGGCTGGGTCTCGTTCTCCGGGAGGGGCCGTGTTGGGACCACTCTGGGGAGAAGTGGAGGACAGGGCAGGTGGAGGGTGGCGCAGGGTCCGAGGGGAGGCCGTGGGCGCCCCGTGGTGACCACCCAAATTCTATTCTGCTGCGGGAGGCTGTGGGTGCCCTCCCTGGCACGGTGCAGTGCTCAGAGGTGGTCTGGGTACCCCCCTCGCCCTCCCGGAGCTGGCGAAACGCCCGGCTCCAGGGTCAGGATGGGAAGGAATGCGGGGGATGGGCCGGCCTGTCAAACATCGTCGGGCTGAGTCCGTGCAGCCTGTGTGCGGCTCGGAGTCCAGACCTTGGCCCTGCCGTCAAGGTCGGGCGGGAACGCATTACCTCCTTTCACGGGCGTGTGCCTGCCCGCCTGGGAAGGGGTGGCCGCCCTGCCAGCCGGCCGAGTGGGCCAGTTTCCCTTTCTCTCCTCCTCGCAAGGGGTACAGAGGACCAGTTGCTTCCTCCTCCCCCCAGCGGTTCTCTTTGACAGAAGCGGGAACACCTCTGAGTCACGTGGGCCTCGGCTGAGTTTCCAGGCGGGCGCCCATCCTGGCAGCCGCAGCGGTGATTTAGGGCCCGGCTCCCTGGCGGGTCTGGGAGGCGAGCGGCCCAGCCCTGGCGAGCTGGCAGCGAGTTCGGGCAGCGTCCCCAGAGCCTGCGCGCCGCGCCCGCCTCAGATGACAGATGGGGCCGCGTGCCTCTGCTGTCTTCACGGAGTGAGTAGCGGCTTGTCGTTTCGTCAGGAGGGGCCCCGCCAAACACACGCGCGCACACGCACACGTGCACACACGCCTGCAGGGAGGCGAGGCTGTGCTGCCCTGCGTAGCCTCGCAGGCGCGAGGGCCCCGGTGTTCCCGGCCCCGGGGCGTGGGCTCCTCTGGTGCCGGGCGGGCAGGGTGTCGCCAGCGCTGGCCGAGCCCGGAGCTCCGATCAGTGGGGACAGCTGATGGATGTGCTCAATTAGAGCGTACCAGTAGGGACGCTGCCACCTCTGTGTCCCCGGGACCGGAGCGGGCAGGGAGCAGCATGGTGGGAGCCGCCCGCCTCTGTGGCCCCCGGTGGCTCCCGGATGTGAGGGGGCTTCAGGGGTCCCAGGAACACCCCCTTTCCTGAGCACGATGCCAACAAGGACCAGGGCCGTGTCCCGGGCAGCCCCGTGTCAGCCTCACCCTTGGCCGGGGTTGGAGGCAGATTTGGTAGAGGGCTGGGCCCACCCCGCAGGGGCTGTCTGGCTGCGACCGGCCCGCCTGTCCCGCTAGGTCTGGGACAGTCCAGGTGGCCCAGCGCTCTCTGGCGTCAGCTCTCCCTCCCACATGGAGCCGCCTAAACTGCTCTGGCACGGAGGGAGCCGACGTTAGTGAGAGGCTCGCGTTCTGGGCGGGGCCGGGGGGTGAGGGGGGCGGGGGGTGGTGCTCGGGGTGGCCAGCAGGCAGGCAGCACAGGGAGGCGGCCAGCAGCCCCCCTCCCCCCGCCCGCTTGGGGCTGGGGGACAGGCCAGTCCTGTGGGTGGGCACAGTCCCTGTCCGCTGCCTGGACTGGGCAGAGCCCGACCTGATGCCGGTGCCAAGAGCCTGGCATGAGGCGGTGGCCAGCCTGCTTGCTCATGCTGGCCCCTCCCCGCCGCTCCCAGGTGGGGTCAGGGCACCGGAGCAGCGGGGACAGCACCCCTTTTCCGGGCTGCCGGGGCCTCTCTGCTGCCCGCCTGCTCACTGGCACCCGGCGGGGGCCCTGGCGGGGTGGTTGTGTTTCGGGCTGTCGCTCTCCTGAGGGTGGTCGTGGGGGCACCCTGACACCTCTTTGGGGGCCAGGGCCCCTGACATCCCCGCGGCTAGGCTGGGGCCTCTGGGGGCCCCTCCGTCAGCCTGGGTGCTGGCCCCTCACACGCCTCAGTATCTCCCTCACGGCCCCTCTTCCTTTTCCGTCGCCGACAGAGTGGTGTTTGTGGGGCATCCCAGTGCGGGGGGTGAAGGTCTCGTCCAGCTCAGAGCAGCTGCTGAGAGGGCTGAGCCGTGGAGGCTTCGGAGGCATGACCGGAGGTGCAGCCACCTCCCCGCTCTGAGCGTGCCTGCGTCTCCCCACCCCAGCCTGCAGGGAGGGTGGGCAGCATCAGGTGTTAAGCAGGCAGGGGCTGGGAGACGTCCCGGGAGGCAGTGGAACCTCTCAGGGGGCCCAGTCTGTGTCAGTGAAGGCCGATGCAGCGAGGGGGTGGGCTCGGGCCTGGGGGACCGGCCTGCCTCCCAGACCTGGCCGTGCTGCGCTGAGGGGCAGGCGTGTGCCAGCGGGGGCCCCAGTCCCGCCTGCCCGGGGAGGTCGGGTAGTCAGAGCCCATCTGCTAGGCTGGCCTGACCGCCGGCCGCTCCCCGGGAGCACGCCTGAGGAGCCGAGCGGGCGGGCCCAGGCTCACGGCGGGGCCTTCTCGGCCCCCCTGGCCAGGGAAGGCCTCTTGGGCAGGGCCCGTGGGGCCTCCCCGCAGGTTTCAGCTCCCAGGCCCAGGCCGCCCACTTGGCGCCACCAGACTGACCTTTGAGCCGCCTGTGGGCACCCTGGGGGGTCTGGGGCCAGCCTGGCTCAGCCTGGAGCTCAGTGCTTCCTGTGACTGCGCAGGTGTCCACCTGTTGGCGGGATGGGACACACGTGTCCCCCAAGCCCACGTGGAGCTGTGTGCATGTTCCAGGCTCTGCCCTCTGTGCTGGCCGCGGGCTGGGGACGGCAGGCCCTTGAGGGCTTCAGGGAGTCTGCGACGGGGGTGGAGAAAAGCAGATGGGAGGGCAGCAGCACTGGGGGCCCTTGCCCTAAGCTGGGAGCGTCGCCACAGCCCCAGGCAGATTGACCAGGCCAGTGGGGGCGCCGGGGCGGTCGGAGCGGGCAGGCTGGGCGTCAGTGTGGCTGTGGGTGTGCCCATCGTCCGCACAGACTGACGCGGGTAGGCTGGTGCGCTGGCTGGAGCGTGCCTCTGAATTCATGTCCACTTGAACCTCAGAAAGTGACCTCGTGGGGAAGTAGGGTCTTTGCAGACGTGGTCATGTTCGGATGAGGTCAGATTGGGCTGGGGGGCCCTGGACTCCCTGATGGGTGTCCTCTAAGAGGAGGGGACGCAGATGCCGGGAGAGACCGCGTGAGGCTGGAAGCAGTTGCTGCGTGAGGCGGCCACACGCCCAGGATCACAGTTCCTTCAGCCTCCAGAGTCTGGGAGGGGCCTGGATGGGTCCCCACGTGGCCTGCTGACCCCCCGTCGCGGACTCCCGGCCGCTGGGCTGTGAGAATTCCTGCAGTGTGAGCCCTGTGCTGCGGTGCCTTGTTTCGGGGGCCCTCCCCAGCTCGCACACCTGGGCTTGCCCCTGGAGGCAGAGGCAGGTGGTGGGGACGGGCTGGTGGGAGGTGGTCCTTGCCAGGTACATCGGACCATCCACCCCAGGCCAGCCTCTGCTCGCCACGAGGAGCTCGGCCATGCAGGCAAAACCAGCCGTGAAGTCGGTCATTTGGAGGCCTCGTCACCAGGGAGGCCTGGTCAGACCTCAAACGGTTGCGTCTCTGGGGTTCTTGGGAGGTCGCCCACCTGGGGTGGGGGATGTTCCTGAGGAGGTGTCTGTCCAGGATGTTAGGCCTTTAGCTGCCTTTCCACCAGATGGAGCCTGCACAGACCCTGTGGGCGTCTGGGACCCTCGCTCAGCGAGTGACCTGTGCTGTGGGGCTCGCCGCTGCCCCAGGCGGCTGGAGTGCAGTGGCCGTGGCAGGAGCCCCGGTGTCCAGCCTCGCCTGGCTCCGTCCCGAGACTCTGGCCACCGCAGGCATCCTGCGGAATGCTGCGTGGACGACCTGCTCCCAGCTGGGGACCCGCTCCAGCCACAGAGGCTCCAGGGGGGTCTGGCTGGCTGCTGCCACACTCTCTCCTGCCAGGCGCTGCCCCAGGTAGCCAGGAAAGAGGCGGCCTCGGTCCTGGAGCTGGACTCCCCTGACGCCCCCTACCCGGAGCCCAGCCCTGGGGTTCCTCAGCCCGGGCGGGGGCCCTGCCCCAAGCCTGGCTCTCCTGGTCCCCAGGGCCCCGGCACGGGCGGACTGGGCTCCCTCCAGGCTGTGAGGCTCCTTCCCAGTGGGCGGGGGCTCAGGGGCTGTGCTTGGCTGGGGGGGCGGGCGAGGGCAGGAGGCAGAGGACACACAGACAGATGAGACCCAGGTCTCACTGAGGCTGAGGACGACCACGGCTGGTGGGCAGCATTCGGGGTGGACCTGCGGGGTGGTCTACAGGACTGGGGTGTGAAGGCCTGCACAGCGTGAGTGTTCTGGGGCTGCTGGGGGCAGCTGAGGCTGGGTGGGGGGCCCCTGGGTGCCCGTCTGAAGGTCAGGCTCCTGGCGTGGAGGCGAGGAGACAGGTGTGGGGACGTCTGACAGGAGCCGCAGGGCCGGGGGGCCTCGGTGCTCCCCTTAGAAGGGGCGGCCTGGAGGGCCCACTGAGCACTGGCCTGCGTCCACTGATTTTTGAAGCTGCTGTTGCCACATGTGCCTCAGGGGTGCGTGAGCCCGTGGGACGGTGCAAGGGGGTGACTGGGAGGTGCGGGGGGTGACCCTCTCCCGGCCAGGTGGGGGCACCAGCTCGCCCCACGCGTCCCTTTGTCTTTCAAGCAGTCGCCTGGCCAGCCCGCAGTCTGATGAGTCAGCCTGCATTAGCGCCTCATCGAGATGGATGAGGACGCGTCCCGAGTCCTGCTGGCAGGGCAGCCACCCAGCTCTGGCCCCGGGATGGGACTGGGCCTGCTGGGCCCCCGTGACTCTGGATGGCCACTGTGTTTGGCCGACACATGCTGTGCCTCAGGTGTGGCGGGCCAGGCGCTCCGGCAGCTTGGATTCCATGGACACATGGGCTCGGTCATGTGGTTCAGTGGGCTGCAGGACGCGAAGGATGCCCCACATGGGGTGCAGACGCTGGGAGAGGCGGGGTGAGCCCCCAGCAGGGGCAGGAGGCCACGGGCGGACTGTCTGGGGTGCCTTGGAGGCGGAAGGAGATTGGCTGAGCGTGGAGCCTTGGGGTCCCTAGGAAGGATCTCAGTAGCCCCTCAGTGCCCCAAGGAGCGGTCTAGAGCCGGGGGCAGCATCGGGATCGCCGGCCGGCGGGGCCTGGGGCGGGGGGCTCAGGCAGCGTGTCCCTGGTGCGGGTCTGCGTGGCAGACGCTGGGCTTCCCGGAACTCCTCGGTGCTGTTCCAGAGCCACTGAAATCTGGGTCGAGGGGACAGGAGGGAGAGGTGGGGAGAACTGGCTTGGGGCCCGCGGGGAAGGACACCCTGCGGCCACCTCTTGGCCACCCCGCAGACACCACTGGGCCACATGTCCTGCGTCCACATGGCCCGTTCATAGATTCAAACCCAGCGACCCGACTGAGCGGCAGGGCCTCTGTGTTCGTGTTTTCTCACTCGGGTGTCACCAGGACATGGGCGGGCGGAGGGCAGGCCGCTCAGCATGCTGGGTCCTTCCCGGGGTGTCCCTCGGCCTGGAAGGCCGTGCTGGGCTCTGGGTCGTGTTGCTACATGTCCCTGTGGTTCAGGCACCTGCTCACCTCTGACCTCAGGGCAGAGGAACAGTGGTAACCAGGCTCACCGTTTGCCGCAGGGAGACCCTCACTGTGGCTCAGGCCTGGGGCACTTCTCACCCGAGTCCTGTCGGCCGATGAGGAAACAGCGGGTCAGAGTGGGTGCCTGCACGTCCCGGGAGTTCGGAGCTCAGGCACACCCAGACGCCCGCTTTCTCTCAGCATCGTCGAGACGTAAGGCCACGCGCTGTGCTAGTCACACACTCTGTTCTCTGCTCTGGTCACAGCTGTGCAGCAGTTCTGAGGCTTTGTTGCAGAAGGAGACCCTGTCCCCATCAGCAGTCACCACCCATGGCCCTGGGCCCCCCCACCCTGCCCCTGGCCTGCATTCTGTCTCCGGATGTGCCTCCTCTGGGCATTTCATAGGAGCAGAACCGCGAGAAGTGACCGTGTGTCTGGTGTCTCTCTGAACGCGTGTCCTCTGGGCTTGTCTGGGCCATAGCGGGAGGGTGCGCTGCTCCTTTTGGGGCCAACGTGGTGGGACGTTGTCTCCTCGTTCACTGCCGGTGGGCCTGGCTGTTTGCACCTTTCCACTGTGAGCAGTGCTGCCATGAGCAGTCGTGTCCGAGTTGGGCATGCACCCGGAGCGGAATTGCCCGCTTACAGGGAACTGTGTCAGAGTGCCTGAGATGCCAAAGCATTTTCCAAAGCAGCGCCTATTTCCTACCCCCTTGTGCCCTGGACCTGGGTCTCTAAGCCCGTGGATCTGCAGCAGTCTCAGTGGTAGTCCGCAGAGAGGAGGCGGTGGGCAGCAGAGACCACACCGCCCCCTGCCCTGAGCCTGAGCCCACCGAGGAGCAGGGCTTGCCCACCTGCCCTCCTGCAGATGCTCCTGGGGTGTCTCCTGGGCGGTGGGCAGCACTGCCCGGTCAGGGTGGAAGAGGGTCTTGGTGGCCTCCTGGGTTGGGCAGCCCTTCTAACCCGGGTCTCCCTTCAATGGACCTTTCAGGCGCGGCCGTCGGAAGTGTGTGGCCTGCCAGGTGCCGCGCCCCGGCACACAGGCAGGCACATGGGCAGGGTGGTGCCAGGCTGTGGGGGGAGTAGCTGCGTGTGTTTGCCCGGATCCGTGCCTCCATCAGCCCTCTGGAGAATTTCAACACCCACACTAGGAATAAAAAAAAATTATTAATGAGCTTGGCACGGTTGCCATGGGAACCTGTTGCTAATGAATCTCTGGGGTTTCCTTTTACCTCTGCAGAGCAGCGCCAGGCCCGAAGACGACACGTTTCCGACTAATCAGGTTGCCGTGGCAACGCCTGTCACTAATCCCCAGCCGGGCTCCTGGTTTACCGGCCTGGCCCGAGTTACATAAAGCGATTTAGCATGCCGAGGGCTGCTCCAGGCCTGGCGACCCCAGGGCTCCTCGGCCGGCTCGCCTGTGACCAGGGCGTCCCCGCCGCTGGCCAACCCACCTCCTTCCAAGGCCCACACCTTGGGCTCCCCAGACTCAGGAAACGGAGGCGCGCGGACCGTGGCGTGTGGCCTTTTGTTGGAAAGAGAAGCCCTGAGGGTTGCCCCTTTGCTCGGGCCAGCGTGTGTGATGCTCGGGGTGGGGGTGGGGTGGAGGCTGGCACCAGCAGGGGCTCAGTGCCCGTGGGGAACAGCGGGTGGAGCGCTCAGGGGCGGGAGCTGGCATGTTCCCGGGCAGCCTGGGGCCTCTGACCCTGGCCTGTAGCTGTCGTCTCCCTATGGTGCCGCTGTGTGTGTGTCTGTGCTCATCTTTTCTTACAAAGATGTGGTCTGTGTTAGGGTCCAATCCGGCGACCTCTTTTTACCCTCCATACCCCTTTGAAAGCACCGTTTCCAAACAACACAGCCGTGTTCTGAGGTCCAGGGTCTGAGCCATTCAGCCCATGGCACCTCCCCAGAGCTGTTGGATCCAAGTGTTGTCCCCTGGAGTCCATGGCTACCCGGGCCTGTCACATGGTCACCCTCTCCTGACCACATGCTCCTGCCCTGCTCCCCGAAGTCGCCACGCTGGACAGGTTAATGCGCGGAGTGGGCTCAGCTCTGCACAGAGCCGGGAGTCGTGGGCCACCAGCACCCGCTGCCCAGCAGTGCCCAGGGCATGCAGGGCCCGCTCCTCTGTGTGGTTTCCTCTCATCCCGGTGGAGACACTGGCCATAGGCAGAAGGGCTGGGCAGCTCTGCCTCCTCATGGCCAGAGTGTCCAGGCAGAGGTGTTGGGCGAAGGCGTGTGAAGCGGTGTCTGCAGGCGGCTCCACGGGTCCTCCCAGCAGCCCCGTGAGACAGGGCAGAGGCGGGCTGGGCGGTGTCTGTGATCAGATACCAGTGTCCACCCTGGCCATTTGGGTTCCGTGGGTCGGTCCCCCAGGCTCTCTGTCTTTCTCTGTCTCAGTGGCTGTGGCCTGAGGTGTGGCCAGGCTTGTGTCTGCTGACTCTTTGTGGCTAGGATTTGTGACTTGTGGGGTGACAGTTTCAAGGTGCCCCAACGCCCAGCCAGTGGCTTCCTCTATAAACTGCTGGAGGAGGGCCATCTCCGCCACCGTCCCCCAGACTCGTGGTCCCTGTGGGGCATCAGTGCAGGGGTCAGAGCAGGGCCCCAGGACAGCTGACACCCCAGGAAGCATCTCCTCCCAGCCTGGGGCAGGCCCACATGGCGGCCGTGCAGGGGCCCCTGTGGGGGGAGGGGCACTCGGGGGGCCCCCTGCATTGCCGATTCAGCCCTCCCAGCACCCGATGCACCTCCCTCTCCCATCTGCGCCTTGGTCCTGAATCATCTCCCCACGCTCCCCAGCGGTGGCATCCTCTGGACCAGCCTGGCGGCCCGTGGGCTGACCCGTGGTGGAGCAGGCATCCTCCAGCTGGAATTCAGAGATGAGCCTCCAGTTCGTTGATGGCTGGAATTCCACCGCCAAGTGCTCACTCCCAGGGCTGTGCCCTGTTCCAGGCTGCACCACCCCCCCCGCCCCCCTGGGAGTGAGAGGGCAGGAAGCTGGGGGAGGGTGGGCCCTGGAGCCGGGAAAGGAGGGGCTGCAGCCCCACGGGGCCCAGGCAGTGCCCGAGGGCAGACATCCTTGCCCAGCACCCACGGAGGCCTCCCCTGGGGCAGGGGGTGGGGGGGAGTCAGGAGGGGATTCCCAGTGCCACCCCTGCCCCGGTGGGGGTTCCTGGCCTTCTCAGAGCCTCGTGGGAGGCCCCGGCAGAGCACATGACTGTACAGTGGGCTGGGGTCCCGGCCCTGCTCTGAGCCTGCCGGCTTGCAGGGCCCCAGTCGGGGCAGAGCAGGCTGTGCTGCGCTCGACCTTGACCTTGACCTCTGCGTGCTGACCCTGCAGACCCACACTGGGAAGTCTGGGGCTCCAGGAGGAGGCCAGGGTGTTTCCTGCACGTTTGAAATATGGCTGGCCTGTCTGCTGGTGGGAGCGAACGACGTTTTAATTCCTAATTTAGACTGTTTATCTGCAGAGCTCTGGAGGCCGGGCGGGGAGAGTCAGTGCCCCCCCGCGCCCCTCCCAGGCGCCTCCCACCTCCACCGTGCTCCAGCTGCCTGGTGGGCACCACTGGGGGCTCGCCTCCAGACCCCCAGCCCTGCCCACCCCGCAGTGGCCTCCTGGTTGGGCGTCTCTGGGCCGCCAGCTGGCCACCACCCGCCCTCCACAGGGGGCGGCCCCCTCCCCACGCCTTCCGGGCCTTTCTCTGGGCCGGCACAGTGTGGAATCTGAAGCCGGGTAGAGTCAGCTGTGGCCTGGTCTGAGTTTTACCTTAAAAGAGGGACTAGAGAAGGTGGGGAGGCTCGGGGGGCAGGGGGAGAGCCTGGTGGGAAAAACAGGCCTGCATAGGCCCCCTGCAGGTCCCCCGTCTCGTTAACCACGGACCCAGGATCAATGTCGCCTCTCCCACTTTAATTAGAAAATACGCCTCACTCTCCAGCCATAATGGTCTGGCTGAGGTCGGGCTGACTTCCTGGTTGCCATGCCGACCGGGTATGCCCCCGTTTTGCCGCCCCCTTCCTGAACATCCTCTGGAGGGGGCTGGGCAGGGCGTCAGCAGGCCGGGACCCTCTGCTGGCCGGGACCCTCGTCCGCACCCGCTTTAGTGTGAACCTGTGTATTTCATCTTCGACCCCTGGTGCCCCCTTGCCTTTGGGGAGACATGCTCGGAACTGACGGCCGGGAGGGAACTGGGCTGAGTGTAACCCTCATGCCAAAAGAGGCAGCGTTTGGTCACTCTGGCGCCTGTGGAGCTGTGTGAGTGTGTTTGGGGCGTCAGGCATCCCGCGGGTCCCCGGTGGGTGGGTAGGAGAGTGAGGCCCAACCTGGGAGGCTGGTGGCAGCTTTCCTTGGCAGAGCCACCTGGGCTGGGGGGGCCGGTCCTGGCCGGCTGGAGTCTTTGCAGACCCCACAGCCCCCCTCCGGGGAGCAAGCACCCCTCCGCTCATCTGCTGGCCCAGACCCAGGCCCACCACATCCGGAGCCAGCCATCAAACCCTCACCTCCTGATCCTTGGCCTCATGGAAGCTTCTAGAAATGGGAGCGGGGCTCTCAAACGTGCCTTCAGTGAGTGCAAAGGACACCCCCCACAGGGACTGCCTCTGCAACCCCTGGGTTCTGCCGGACCACCCTTGAGCTGCCTCTCCTGCAGCGGGGCCTGGGCCACCCCCCAGGCAGCACATGGTGCTCGTGGAAAGAACTCGGGAGTAGGAGCAGCAGGGGACCCGTGCTGGAGCCCCGGGGACCCATGCTGGAGCCCGGGGTTCTCTAATTAAAGGATTCACTACGGAAGTGCCCGGGGTCCTTGGCGCAGGCTTCCTGCAGCTCCGGAGACAGACATCGGCCTTCAGCCCGCAGCACCTCATGGGGTGCGTGGGGGCCAGGGGGCGGGGGTCCCTGCCCCGGGAGGGGCCATCGGTGGGAAAGGTGGGCTTTGTTTCTCGGAGAGGGTCCTGCTGAGCCCCTAGTGACCCCCAGTCAGGCCCTTGCGGGGCAGGGGTACATCCGGCTGGACCAGCCAGGGGTGGCCCCCTCAGGCCCTGGCAGATGCAGGAAGGGGGGATCTGGGGACACATGGGGTGGGGCCCCCCAGCCAGCACTGGATGTGGGAACCATGTTTGTGTGGCCGGAAGTGCTTTGGTCCCCTGGGGGTGTTGGGGTGTGTCCATTGGAACCCAAGGGCGGCCTGGGGAGGCACTGGCTGCTGACTGGGGGTTCTTGAAGCGGGCCCAGAAGGAAGGCCCCTGGGGGTGGGGCCTGGGGGGTCCGGCAGGGCAGGGAGGGGACATCCTTCTGAGGCTGGGAGCCCTGGCACAGTTGGGCACTCAGACCCTGTTCTGCCACCTCTGAAACAGGTTCCCGAACCCCAGGGCCTGATGGATTGAGGCCCCAGGAGGTGTCTGCAATGGGTCTCTGTTCTGCTGTTTATCTTCTTGGAGTTTAAGTTGAAGAAATTTAGAAATCGCTCTTTAGTCATTAATTTAAAACAATAATAAACTCATTAGGTGTTGCCATAGCATTTTCTTTTATGAAAAACGTGTGAATTTTCCAAGCCATAAAAATTCAGCTGGAAAATGGGCATTGTAGGGTTTTGCCAGTCTCGTCAGCCTCTCCTGATGGAAGAGCTGGAGACAGCAGGGCCCTTGGGCGCCAGTGAGGATGGCATGGGTCCTGCTCCCCGCCAGGACCACCAGCCTGGGGCAGTGGCACTCACCTGCAGGAGAATTCTCCAGGCTCCTCCTGGGGAGGGGGTGCTGCTGGGGTCCCCACTTTGCAGATGAGATAGTGCTCCCTGGCCCTGGCCGCTTGCCCTGGCCCATTTGCTCAGCCTGTTTGGAGGCTGGGCCCGAGGTCTGCTGGTCACCCTGGCCCTGTGGAAGCTGGACCCCAGAGGGCACGTGCTTTGAGGAGCTAGGAGCCCAGGAGACTCGGGTGTAAATTCAGCTTCTGTCCACAGCCAGGGTGGGGGGTGGACAGTCTCCCTCCCAGAGGGGGTGCCAGCAAGTGACTCCTCCACGAGGGCCCGAGTCCCGGGCCGGGCTGGACTAGAGTGGGGAGCTGGATGGGGCCCAGAGCCCTGGGAGGGACAGCGTGGCTCTGGCCAGGCCGCCGGGGCCCCTGCCACTAGGGGCACAGTGAGGGTGGACAGCCCGCCGCACTGGCGAGGGGAGAGGCACCCTATTGTTAGTTTAAAAAAAATGACTCAGACCGTTCGCAGAAGCCTTCCTTTTCCTGCCAGCTTCCAAGAATCCTGCTCCGGCATAATGGATCGAGTTATTAGGGGATCGATGCAAAGGCAGGCAGCTGGAGGGGAGCCAGCACGGCTGCGAGCTCCCAGGGGCCCCAGGGCCCAGGACTGCGGGCAGGGGGCTGCCGGGCGGGTGGCGGCCAAGAGAGGTGCCCTCCCCCAGCAGCGGGCCTGCAGGTCCCTACTGTGCGCCTGGTCCACGCGTGTCCTGATGAAGCCGCCCTTCACTCATGACCAAACTCCCAGCCACACATAACTTGAGGCCCTGTGAGTGGGTGATCCCATTTGAAGTGTGGCCCTACTGTGTGCACCGGTGTACCTACCAAGTGGAGACTGTTGTGTGAAGGGGTCCCCCAAGGGGCCGCCCTTATGTTGTGGGGGGAGGGCGAGCAGCGCTCTGAGAAGGTCCGGCAGCCTGGGCTCTGTGTCTGGGTCCTGTCTACACCTGGCTGGGGTTCCCACGCTTCGGGGGTGCCCTGGTGGCCAGGCCGGGGGTGCCGCCCCAGGGCCAGGCCGCTGCCCCCCTGGTCACAGGAAGTGCCCCGCTTGTCGGCTCCCATGCCTCCCATGCGGTGTTCTCCACGTCCTGCAAGTCGGCCGCATAATGGCTCAGCTGGGCTCTCAGCTTAAAGAATTTCAGCCCATTAAGCGCAAATTCTGTGTCATTTGAAATGTTTGTGCCGGCCGCCCCTCTGTTGGTGTTGAGCACGCACCACATGGAGCTCTAATTAGCGTCTGATGGAGCCCGAGGCGCCTCTGGAGTGTCTCCCTCCTTGTCCTGGGCGTGGGGATCTTGGGCGGAGCACATGCGTGTGTTTTGGACACACCCTGGCCCCCACCCACCTGTGGGGGCCTTTCCTGGAAGCTCCAAGGGCCCAGCTCTGTGCTGCCTGTCTGGGTTGGGTCTCTGTTGGGTCTGGGGGCCTGTACCTGCTGAGCCGGCGGCTGGCCACCCCGGCCCCCCACAACGCGGGGAGCCTGCTTCTGCGCGTGTGAGCCCAGCTGCTGAGACTTCCTGTGGGACGTGGCACCAAGAAGGGGCGGGGAGGGGGTGAGACGGAGCCACGCCGGAGACAGCAGGCTGGCTGCTCCAGGAGGGCGGGGTCTGTGCTGGGGCAGCGGGAGGCAGGGGCCCCTGGCAGCCATCGGGCCACGCTGGATTCCCAGAGAGCGCGGGACCAGGGGCACAAGGGTGAGTGTCCACTGGGACTGGCCAGGCCTGGCTTCCCTGTGGCCTGGCAGGCGATGTGCCCTGGGCCTCGGCTTACCCATCAGGTAAACTGCGGTGCCGGGAGGAACATAGGACCCCCACACACAAGGGAGTCACCAGTGTCCAGCTTTACATCTGTCTGGGCAGCCAGACCCCTCCCCCCGAGCCACTCCCCCAAGTCTCTTCATCCATCTGATGGAGCCCACAGGACAGGGCACCAGGGCCGTGCCCGCCCCCGGGGGTCCTAGCCCGGGTAAGGTGGGACTGAGCTGGGGGCAGGAAGGGCCCCCAAGGACATGGTGGCACTTGTGTGTGTTTGCACGGGGTGGCTGTGACAGCGCCGCAGACGAGGCAGCTCAGAGCAGATGTTTATTCCCCCCAGTCCTGCAGACTGGACGTCCACAGTCACGGCTGGTCTCACCCGAGGCCGCTCTCTGTCCTCAGGTGCCCCCCGGTGTGTGTCGGTGTCCCAATCCCCTGCTTCACACAGCATTAGAGCCCGCCCTAACCTCTCACTTGACCTTCAGCACTTCTCTAAAGGCTGTCTCCAGATGCACGCACATGCGAAGTCCTGGGGGTAGGGCTTCAGCATAAGGACTTGGAGGGACACAGTTCAGTCCACACCCGGGGTCGGGCAGGGGGTCCCGGCCGGGGCCAGAGCATGACCCTCGCACTTGAGGAAGGTGTGGCCCTGGGCCGCAGTCTAGACCACGCTCCAACCTGCCTGCTCCACACCCCGGGCAGCGGGGGACCACCGGCCCTGAACACAGGACGTCCGAGGTGGCGTCAGTGCTGAAATGTCAGGGGCAGCTGCCGGCGGTGGTGGGGGAGCGGCGGCTGTGGGGGTGCGGGGACGTGAGCCCAGGGCCAGCGAGTTTCACCTTGAAACTGGCATCCTGAGGGTCTGCGCCATCCTTTTAAAATGTCACTGCTGCTATTAACACAGGCAGGGCCGAGGTCGTACCCGGCCAGACGGCCTTGGGGGTGCTGAGGGGCCTAGGGGAGCGAGTGCGGCTGCCCAGACCTTCCAGAGGGCTGGGGCCTGGGGTCTAGTGCCCGGCTCAGCTCAGCAGTGTGGGCCGGGGGTCTGCCTGGGTGCGGGGGTCCATCCCCGGGGTCTGGGAAGAGGAGACGAGGGGCTCCCGCAGGCCTTGAAGTTGCTGCTCGACCGGGAGCTTCCTTCTCCAGGCCCCGGTGTACCATCTGAGGCGGGGGGGTGGGGGGCGTCTGAATGCATGGCCTCCTGCCCCCCAGATGGGCCGAGTCCTTCCAGGGGCTCCTTGGCAGCCCCAGGGCACGCCCTGGGCTGCCCACACCCCCAGGCGGTGGGGGTAGGCAGAGGAAGAAGGATGCTCGTGCTGGAGAAGCCTGTGGTTCCAGATGTGGGATCAGCACAGGGGTGAGGGTACCCCGCCAGGGGCTTCTAGGGCCCGCCTTAAGCCCCAAGGCCCTGAGAGGCTGAGGCTCTCCTGCGGTGGCCTTGTGGGTCCCCGGCATGGGGTGGTTGGGTCTAGGGCGCAGGAGGGGTGCCAGAGAGGAGGCCTGGGCCCTCCCCGGGCAGAGGGCCCCATCCCCTGGTGTCTTCATCATTGTGGGAACCCCACCCGCTGTGTGGCATCTGTCCTGAGCAGCCCACGGGGCCCTGGGGCTGCTCTGCTCTGGAGGGTGGGGGTCACCTTAGCTCCCCGTGCCCGCGACTCTGGAAGGTTCTGGACGCTGCCTCTGTTTTCCTCGGGACCCGCCCTTCCTGGGGCCCCTGCCTGGCAGGGCTGCTGCTGCGTCCTGGGGGCTGGCAGAGTGGAGGCGGTGGACAGCGCTCGACTCCGAGGCTGAGCTCCCCGAACCTGCCTGGGGTGTTAAAACACCTGTGCAGGCCCCCAGCCGCTGTCCCCACCCCAGGGAGGGGCTCTGTCTACCCAGTGCCCCGGGGACTAATGGGGAAGGGGTGTGGCTCCTCTGGTGGAGGCTGGACTCTGGGGTCCCTGACCTCAGCCTCGAGTGGCCCTTCTCCTGCCTTCCCCCATCCCAGGAGGGGGCCCGGCTGAGTCAGCCCTCGGGGTGGGGAGGCCTGACTGCGCGGGGATGCCCCGGGTGCCGTGGGAGGGCAGGCCGCCCCTGGCAGGCGGGTGGGCGAGGCCTGGCCTTCCTCCATCTGTTGAATAAATGCCCGGTTGCCCGGCAACACTCATGGGGAAGCTGGGTTGCAGGGAGCCGCCCACATAGTGCAGGGGCAAGGGGACAGTACCCCTTGCGAGCTGCCGGCCCATGTGCCTGCCGTCGGGGTGACCAGGTCTCATCCGCAGAGATGTACGTGCACTTGTAAGCCTGCTCCCACCGCAGTGGCTGTGTGTCCCAGGTGTGAGCTGGGCCTTATCTAACACACACAAGAGCTTGAGACCAGGTGTGCAAAGGCCTGAAGAACTCCCCGCCTGGGCCCTGCACTCGGGGGACGGGGGTCTGGGCACAGGGGGAGGCCCTGCGGGGGGCCCCAGGTGCACTCACCCCAGTCTCCTGTGGGAAGGAGCGGCCTCCTGCCAGCATTCTGCATACCCCAGGCCCCTTCTCTGGGGACAGCCTGCTGGCTGTAGGGGGCAGGGCGGGCTGCTCCAGGCTGCATTCCCATGGAAGGAGCGAGCAGTCCCCCGGGGTCGCTAATTCAGGCCACGGGCAGCTGTGCAGTGGCGCGGAGGCGGTTATTTCTGGCCCGGAGAATTCCTGCCCAGAGTGGGCCCCACGCCGGGCGGTCATCTTCCCAAGGGGCCCCTCCTGGCCCTGTGCCACCTCGCCCTCCAAGGTCCAGGGCTGTGAGGAGCCTCCAGGAATGACCAAGACAAGCAGAAGTGTGGCTGGAAGGAGGCCTCACCTGGGAAGGCTCGGCCCTCCCGCCTGGGGTGGACCGTTCCGAGCCCTCTGCTGCTCCCGGCGGAGGGCTCCCGGCGGGAGCCAAGACAGAGTTGTGACACAGCTCCATCAGGAAAGCTGGAAATAAGGGAGGGAAATAAAGAAGGCTGGAAGGGTGGGGGCGGCTTGTGTGGCTTCACTTGCAGGCAGGAACATTCCTGGGTGGGGGCTATGGGCCACCAAGTGACTGGCGGGGTCTCCACGAGGCTCCGTGGCCTACACACGCAGGCTTCTTGTGGGCGTGGTGATCAGCGGTGGAGACCAGGCACTTATCACTCAGTTATGCCTTGAAAAAAATCCCAAATCAAGCTCGCTATTAGGAGCTGAAGGGAGCCATTAGCACTCTTCCTAATTAGCACAGTCTTCTGAATTGGGTGCTGGTAGCAGGAGCTGTGGGCATGTGGTGTGGTTCTGCGGTGTCCTGCAGTCCTGGGGGGGGTCTTCCTCCTGAGAAAGAGGAGTGCCAGGCCCCCCACAAGGCCACCACCTGCAAGATGTACACGTGGCAATGTGCACAAGCGTGCGTGTGCGCGTGATGGGGTGTGTCCATGATGGCATGTTTGCACGCAAGAGTGCATGTGTATGTGATGGCGTGTGTGTGCCTGACGTGTGTGCGTGACGGTGTGTGTGTGTGCGTGACGTGTGTGCATGGTGCTGTGTTTGGTGTACAGATGTGTGAGCGTGTGTGTGCACAGACAGTCCTGCTTGGATGCACGCCTGGGGCGTGGATGCTCGCGGGAACAGGCAGAGCACAGACTCGCACGTGCCTGGCGCGCATGTGCCAGGGGCACAGGCTCGCTCTTGCGGGATCCTGGCTGCCCACCCCCTGGCCCCGCCTGGCTGGAGGCGAGGGGCTGCCTCTGCTCCTGTCCCCCTCCTCCATGGCACATGGGCATGGACTGCCAGCGTGAGAATGGCGCTCACCCAATTAGCTGAGAACTCTCACAGGCGGGGCGGGGACGTCTGTGCCCCAAGCTGCTCAGACGACGTTGCTGTTGAGACCCAGGGTCTGGGCAGCCCACATCCTGTGGCCCAGGTCGCAGGGGGCTGGGGGAGGGGTGTGGGGCAGACCGGGGTCAGAGCCAGCTTCCGGGGAGCCTCTAGGCTCAGCTCCGGAAGCCTTTCGGGGCCGCCGGCACAGGGAGGGGCTCTGAGGACACAAAGTTGGGTCCAGGGGGAGAAAGAACGTTCCAGCAGCCTCAGTCGGCCGCTCATGGGGCGACGAGTGCTCATCACCGGGCTGGGTGGGGAGTGGGCTCGCAGGCGCCCGGGGACGCGCTCTCCCTGGGACAGCCCAGCACCCCCCGCGTGACCTCGAGTCTTCGCTGAGAACAAACAGCTCCATGTTTGGCCGGCTCTCGCTCCCCACCCAGCCGGCCGAGCAGAGTGAATGAGTCATACGGGCCCAGGCCGGGGCGGGGTGGGGAGAACAGCCCTGTGCAGCGGGGTCTGAGCAGGCGGACAGTCGGGGAGGTCATTGGGCGCCGTCTGGGCACGGGGACAGGGAGAGCCCACAGGTGAGGCCCTCACCCGCCTCAGTCCTCGCAGTCGGCTCCTGATCCAGACCCCTGCCCTGCATGAGCATGGCAGGCCCCCCGGGACGGAGCAGGAAGGGAATGGGGTACTGCCACACCCCCGACGGCCAGGACAGGTCCCGCCACCCGATGCTGGGTGAGCGCGTCCAGGGAGCTCTAGACAGGTGGGCGGACCTGTGGCTCCGAGGGGTACAGGTGACCTGTGGGGACTGGTGGCTGCCTGTCCCCACAGATGTGGACAACGGCGCAACTTGGAGCTGCCCGCAGAAGACGGGGCGCTACCACGTGCAGAGCCGCTGGGGGCAGGGAGGGGCCAGCGGGGCCTTTTTGTCTAACTTCACACAAGCCTGCCTGTGCCCACCAGAGGCCAAGGCCACACACCCAGCTCCTCCCTGGTCTCGGGTCCCCCTCCTGCCTGCCCCACTTCTCAGACACCAACAGGATCCTCTGTACCCCACCCCCTCCCCCAGTTAAAACTTGTGGAGGCTTCCTGTGGGGGAGACTGAGGGCAGCCCCTCCGCAGCCCCCTACACCTGTCAGCAGCTTGTCGCCTTGGTGACGGCCTGGGGGAAAGAGGAGCTTCCTAAAATCATGGTCTCCACCCGCGCCCTCCCCTAAGAGCCCCCCCAGATGATGCCCCTTGCTCTGTGCTGGCATCAGGATGGCCGTGCTCAGGCCCCGAGGGCACCGTGTGCTTCTACACTTTGTGGGGTTTCTGTCACCTCCCCCACGAGACGGCTCCTGACAGCAGTGGGCTTGGGTCCCGGGCAGCCGGCTTTGTCCTGAGCCCTTGCGGGTGCACCTCTGCCCGCCTAGGCCCTGGGTCAGAGCCCCTCCATGTTAGAGGGGTCAGCACACCCCCGGAGACGGGCCCTGCCCCTGTGCCCCCGCTGGCACTGGCCTGGGCACCCCTTGGGAAAGGGGGCATTTGGCCTGGTGCGGCTGAGGGGTGTAGCTGCATAAATGTCTGGGCCCACTCCGGGGGCTCCAGCACGGCTGCAGTGGGGCTCCCTCACCACCCGGTTCCATTTTCAGCCTCCCGGCCTTGGCCATGCCGGCCTGTCTCCTCTGTCTGCAGCCCCATGTGAGTGAGCACGTGCCGGGGGACCTGCTCTGTCCCTCTGCCTGGAGGCCCCCAAGTCTGTAGAGCATCCCGCTCCTGGCTGGGCCCCGTCACCGCAGTGGGAACCTTAATTAATGAATTACCTCGCTAATTAATTAATTATCCAAGAGTGCTTGTAGAAGAAGCATCTCCAGCCTCCAGGGAAGGTGCATCTGCCCGGGGTCCAGGGGGCAGGGGGGAGGGGGGGTCGCTGAATGGGGGCTGCAGGTGAGGCCAGACCCCCGAGGGAGGGGCCGGAGTGCTCACTTTCAGGGGTCGGGGTCTGCCTAGACCCCCTGGCTGCATGTGGAGGCTGGCAGCCGGAACTGGGCTGAAACTCACCCCGCCCCACGGGCAGGCTGGTCTACACAGGCCTCCATCCACACCTGCCTTCTCAGTGCTGCAGGGGGTCAGCCCCTGGCTCCCCAGCTGCTGCACGCCAGAGTCCCTGCCAGGGCCACGAGACCAGGGAGTATACCCCTACTGAGGGTCAGCCCAAGTCCCTGGAGGTGTGGGCATCACTCACAGAGGGGAGGATGGGGGCCTGGAGCCCTGGACCCTGCCGGAATCTGGGGGCGCACGGGGGGGCCAGGTCCGGCTCTGGGGGTACCCATGCTGAAGCCAGGGTGGATGCCATGCAGCATGGCCTGAGCGCCACGTGTGTGGCTGCTGCCCGGCCTTTGAAGGGCACAGCCCCTGTCCAGGGGCCCGGCTCTCATTTGGTGAGGCTCAGCCCCTGCCTGGTGGGGTTCACTGTACCCCCCAGCCCATCTCACCCACACCCCCGAGCTGCTGAGGCCCCGGGAGGCATCACTGGATACCCAGCCCTTCTACAGTGAACGGTTTGGAGGCATTTAGTACGTACACGGCCTGACCGACTGCCACACCTGCCTTATTCTGGAGTTTTCCTCACCGCCCAGGGGGTCACGGCCTATGGCTCTGCCAGTTCAGCGCGTCTTGTAAGCTGTAGATGGACTCGTCCTCACGTGGCCTCGTGTCTGGCCCCCGTGGTCACGTGCTCAGGCCCACCGGACGGGTGGCAGGTGTTGCCACTCCTTTGCGTGGCGCAGTACTTGTCCGGCACTCGGGTGGACCACGTGCTATCTGTCCATTTATCTGGTGCACGTTGGGGTTGTCCCCGGTTTTCAGGTGCTGTGAATGCATGTATGAGCATGTGCTAAGTCACTTCAGTTTTGCCCAACTCTTTGCGACCTCATAGACTGTAGACCACCAGGCTCCTCTGTCCATGGAGCTCTCCAGGCAAGAACACTGGAGTGGGTTGCCGTGCCCTCCTCCAGGGGATCTTCCTGACCCACAGATCGAACCCGCATCTCCTGCGACATCTGCAGGCAGATTCTTTACCACTGAGCCACCAGGAAAAGGCTGAGTGCGTGTGTGTATGTATTAAGCTCCGTGTTTTGGGTGTGACCCTGGGCTGTGTGGGGACTTGGGTTAACACTCTGAGGAATTTCCAGACGGCAGCTTTTCATCTTCCTGCTTCCTGGGGGTCCGGAGTGGGGGCTGCACTTGGACGGTGTCCGTGGGTCCTGCCAGGAGCCTTCTGAATTCCTTGTGGAGCTGGTGGTCCACAGATGGCACTGCTGGCCAACTTAGCCTCACCAGCGTGAGGGCCACACTCATGGCGTGTAAGCCACCAGCCCTTCTGCGGGGACCCTGCCAGGGCGAGGCTGGTGAGGGAGGCCCCCTCGTTAGTGATGTGTGTCTGCTCAGATGCTGGCGAGGGAGGAGGCTGCTCTGAGTCTGTGGCAACCTTGGGAGATGCCGGTCACCAGCTGGGGGGCCAAGCAGGAGGCCCGTGGGCTCTGGTTGCCCCACAAACACTGGGCTAGGTGTGTCTGCTCGGGTGAGTGGCTGGGGAGCCAGGAGTGGGGACCCCTCCCCAGCCTCACTTAACCAGCAGCCCTTGTGGACCATGGTGTCTGCACTTCCTAACACCCAGCATGGTCACTGCACCAGCGATGGGGCTCCAACGACGCTGTAGATCGCCATGTGTAGATCAGACTTCCCACACGGGCCCAGCCCTCTAGCCCGCCTGCCGGCATGCCTGCACATGCCCTCTGTAACGGGGGTGCCCTGTTCCCCACCGCAGACGTCCCACTCTGCCGCACAGGACATGTTTGGAGCAGCTCACGCACCCGTCAGGGGTCTCAGGATCGCAGACACTGCTGTCCCGTGGGGCTTGGCCCCCTGCACACGAATCGAGGAGGTCAGGGTGCCTCGCCACCGGAGCGGGTCTTGGAACAGAGCACCCGGTTCCGGACGCTGCGCTGCGCAGAGCGGTTCGGGCCCTGGGGTCTCCCTGCTGCCCTGAGCCCTGCCCACGGGGTCCTCAGCGGGCTCTGGGGAGGCGCGCTCCCTCCCGGGCCTCAGGGCGCAGGTCGTTCTTCCGCAGGGCGGGGCTTCCTCCCCCATGAATAAACATGTGCTTTTCTCCTCTGGCAAATAGGAAGCGCACGGTTGAGTGCTCTCGGACTGAAGGCCGGCTGCGTGGGCGGCGTGCAGCTACGGGTGGGGCAGGCGCAGGCGCAGAGCCGAGGGAAAGGGGCGGCCCCGGGCCCCCCACCCTGGGGCAAGGAGGGGTTTCCCACCAGGGGCCGCCCACGGGCAGTGCGTCTGTGGGCAGGTCCAGAGCCCCAGTACCAGCCTGGTGTCTACCCTTCAAGCTCGTCTTCAGCCGTCCATCTTCCTGTCCATCGGGGCGACTCTTCCATACCACACAGGACAGCCCGATGCTGGACCCTGGAGGCCCGGCCGTCTCCGGCTCACCACACGACACCCCTGAGGGCTTCCCTGCAGGGGTCTGTCTGCCAGGGGTCATAGTCAGCTAGGGCCTGCTCTTGCATCTGTGTGTCCTGGGAAGGACGGGACTTGGGGGGCTGCCGTGGGTACGGGGCAGGAAACGGGGAGACGGAGGCGGTCCCAGCACGAGCAAGCGTGGCCTGACCTGGGTGGTGGCCTCTGCCATGGTGAGGAGGGCACAGATGCTGACCCGGATGTCTGGGGTGGGCGGCTCTGGGCCATCCCACCCCGGGTTCCTTTTCCTGCTGCTGGAGCCCCTTTGCCTGGGCACATGGACATTCACACCAGACAGTTGCAGTCTGGGCCTAAGAGGGTGAGTGGGCCCAGCAGATTGCACTGGGGGCAGCCAGCTCAGGCCTTCTCATACTCCTGTGAGCTTTGCGTCTCTGTCCACGTGATCTCAGCGTGGCCTGTGGGGTCAGGGCTTCTGCCCCACATGGCAGCCACACCCGGGGACCCCCACCCCATAGCCCTCGAGCCCTGAGTTCCCCGTCGGTTTGTGGCTCTGGGGTCGGGAGCTGGGTCTCTGGGTGAGGATGCCCAGTTCTGCTGTCTGACCCCGGGTGATGGCATCCCTCATCCTGACCCTCCCCAACAGACCCTGCCCTGCATCCTCAGATTCTTGGTGGGGGGTGGGGGCATGATGTCCCCGCCCTCCACGGTCCCAGGCGGCAGGGGAGGGGCTGTGGCAGCGTTCATCAGGATGAAAGATGGGATGGGGGGGTGTCTGGAGCCTGCTGGACTCTAGAGAAGGGGGTCTGGGTGACCATCCTCATCTGGAAAGTAGTTGTCATCGCCACTGCTGTCCAGGTGGAGAAACAGGCTAAGAAAATGTGAGAGGTGGGTGGTGGTGTTCAGTCGCTCAGTCTTGTCTGGCTCTTGGTGACCCCATGGACTGCAGCACGCCAGACTTCCCTATCCTTCATCATCTCCCAGAGCTTCCTCAAACTGATGTTCGTTGAGTCAGTGATGCCACCCAATTATCTCATCCTCGGTCATCCCCTTCTCCTCCTGCCCTCAGTCTTTCCCAGCCTCAGGGTCTTTTCCAGTGAGTCGGCTCTTCGCATCAGGTGGCCAGAGTATTGGAGCTTCAGCCTCAGCATCAGTCCTTCCAATGAACATTCAGGGTTGATTTCCTTTAGGATGGACTGGTTGGATCTGAGGGTGAAAAGAGGTGAGAGGTGGGTGGTGGTCATGAGGAGAACCTGGTGGTCAGGTTCTTGTCCCCAGACTTGTGGAACCAGCAGGTCTGGGTGGGCTGTGGGCAGCTGCATAATGCTGAGGATTTGGCTCAGGGGTCCAGGACCACACCATCCTGTGCCACCCAGGCCTCAGGGACCCCCACCCTGTTCCAGGACCCTGGAGACCAGTGTCCCTGGTGATGGACATGGTGTGTCAGTACCCCCATTGCGTGACTGCTGGCGGGGGGCTGGTCGCCCCTGGCGTGTGCTGACTGAGCCTCTCCAGACCTCCCCGGGCCCCAGCTCCCCACCTCACAGCGTCCTAGTGCCTTAGGGGGTCACCCTGCTTCCCAGCTGCTTTCCATGCAGGCTGGTTCTGTCTTCCAAGCAGCCCTTGGTGTGCTTTTCTTAACCAGCTGGGAGTCTGGGAACGAGAAGGGACATGGAGCTAGACGCTCCGAAGTGGCTCCGCAGAGCCCAGCCCTGGGTGAGGCCAGCCCCTCAGCCCTGAGCTCCCCAGATGTGGCCGCTTCAGCACCATGGACAGCGGCTGCTGTCCACCTTGCCCTCCTCGCCCTCTGGCCTTGTCTTTAGGGTTATGTGGGGGTGCTTTGCAGCCGTGGGCTGGGAGACCACGGAGCCAGCACCAAGAGTCTTCACGACAAGACTGAGTTCCTGCTCTCCACCGGCTGGGGGAGGCCAGGCCTGTGGGCGTGGCTGTGGGGGTAGGAAGGTGGTCCCCACCGAGGCTGCAGAGACAGAAAGGGGGGGAGTGGGGAGGAGGCTGATGCAGGGCTGGTGGATGCGAGGAGAGCTTCGAGACGGAGTGTGAGGCCCTCAGTGTGGGGCAGGGGCAGGGTATAGTACTTGAGGGGGTGCCTGGACAGACTAGGTCCCTGCCTTCTCTGCTGTCTTGGTCTCCAGGCCTGGCTCTGGGCCCCTCTTCGAGCCTCTCTGGAAACCCATTTCTCATTGCAAGCCCCCAGCCTGGGTATAGGACAGGCTTCCCCAGGGAGTGTCAGTCCAGGCCCCACCCTGCCCAGGCTGGACAGCAGGTCTCTGTCAGGCCAAGGCCCAGGGGGTCCAGGAGCATGGGTCAGCAGGGTGTCTGCCTTTCTTTCAGCCTCCAGGCCTGGGTAGAACCTTCCTGACTGTGGGGTTCCATGCGAAAGACCCATGCCCCCAGCCCCTTTGTGTGCGACTAGACCTCTTGCCGGGCTGGCACAGCCGTCTCTGCCCAGCCACGTGTCAACCTGGCTTCCTTGGACCCGCAGTGGAAATTGACTCTGATTTGTAGAATTTGGTTCAAAACCTACAGGATTTTTAATTAAAACCCGGAGAATCCATCTGTGTAATTAAGCCTCCGGAAGTCGGTGGCTGTGAGATGAGAGTCCGGTTGGCACCGCCTGCCATCAGCTGCCCACCGAGGCATGACTCAGGGACAGCTGGCCTGGGGGGCTGATGGACCCCCCTCCAGCGGGTCTCCTCTCTGGACTGGGCCAGGGGGACCCCGTGCGTGGAGAGCCCTCCCCGGGCAGGGCGGTTCTGCATCTCCTGGGTGTACTTTGTACAGGCACGACTTGCAGGACCCCGGGACCTCATCCCTTGCATGGTGTTTAGGTGGGGGTGGGGCAGGTGTATCATAGGATGCTAACCACCAAGGGGTGTGCTTGCAGGGATGGATGGGGGCCATACTGGCCAGGTATGTCACCCCAGCCACAGGGACCGTGTCCCTGCTGCTCCCGTGAGCCTGTGCTCATCAACAGGGCCACTGCGGCCATGGAAGCTGTCCTGAGCCCCTGGGCAGGCCCCAAGGGTGAGGGAGGCAGGCGGGGCCGGCAGGGCCAGGAGGAAGCTGATGTCTGTGGTTTGGGAAGGTATCGAGATAGGACTGCAGTCCAGGACCTCGAGCTGGACTGTCTACAACTTGCTGGGGGCCTGGCTTGAGGCAGCCCCTGCCCAATAGCCCTTCGTGGGTCCCAGTCCAGAGCAGCCTGGGGCTCCAGATGTGCATGGCCGCCTCGAGCGCCAAGTTCCTCAGCTCTGCCCTACACCAGCTCCAGGGTCTGGGGTGACCTCAGAGTGAGAGTGGGTGCAGGCCTGGGAGGAATCGGGCAGCTGGCTGGTGACATCAGACTGAAAAGAGGCATGTGATGATGGTGGAAGATGGGAAGAGCTGAGGGCTCAGGGGTGGGCACCTGGCTGCTCCTGGAGCAGGACATTCGCCATGTGGGAGGCGGGGCCGACCAGGCAGAAGCCCTTGGGGTAGAGAGAGAGCTGGGAGAAGTGGGGCAGGGAAGGGGTGTCTCAGGAGCCAGGCGCACAGTCCCCACGCCCCCACTGCCGGGGACAGGCAAACCGAGGGCGCAGGCTGCTCTGTGCTGCCTCCCTGCAGGGGTAGGGGTGGGAAGCCTGCAAGACCAAGGGTTCAGCCAGGTCTGGGGAGCATCTGACCATCATCCACCAGGCCCAGAGCTGCCTGCTCACGGTGGCCCGCCGTTGGGGACCTGGGGGCCCGGCCCTCTGAGTTATCTTAGCGGGATGCTGATTTCTGTTTTTCTGCAGCCGGATCACAGCAGAGGCACTTGTTACTGCTGAACCCATTAAGTGTAATTATGGCGCTCTCGGCGGGAACGGGTAATTACATTGGTGGCCCAGTGCCACGCTGCGAGGGGCGCTGGGGACCAGGGGCTTCAGAGAGGCCACTGTTGGCCCTGTCCCTGCGGGGGGTGGGAGAGAAGGGTCTGGGCGGGGTGTGCTGCCGGCTCCACGAAGGAAGGACAGACAGACACAGCCTGGCCTTCTGCCCAGCCGCCTGAAGAAACACACAGGCCCTGAACTTCCCCACGCCTTGTCCCCCCCGACCCCGGTCACGGCATAGCCTCTGCCAGTGTGTAGGTGACCTCAGGGTCGGAGACCCTCATAGGCGGGGCCAGGTGGACCACGAGCCTAGCACCCACGTGCAGCGAGCCGCGGAGTGGGCACTCAGGGCCCTGGGGACTGACCCACTTTGCGGAGCCAGGCCCTACTGCTTTGGTCACCTCGTTGATCTGTGCAATGCGCCCTCCCCCAACTGGTGGACACTGAGAGGCGCAGGGGGCACCGAGGCTCCAGGGCACATAGCCCGCGTGTGCTGCAGGCGGTCTGGCCCCTGTCATCCTGCCCAGCCCCCTGGGCGCCGGGGGAGGGGCTAGGGGCTGCGGTACTGAATTTCTCAGGCTGTCTGCCGGCAAGCAGTGTTTTCCAAGTGCTGACTCTCTCTCTTTAGTAGGAGGCCCTTTCCACCGCACAGAGCTCGGGAAGGCTTCTCGGGTCCCCTGCTATCCAGCCCAGGGCGGGACAGGCGGGCAGCCCCACAGGAAGCCCGCCCCGGGGCCAGTGGATGGCTGTGTGTCCTGGTGGGAGGCGGGGGTACAAGGAGTGCCCCAAAGCCCTCCCATCTGACGGACACCTGCACCCACGGACTTGGGTGAAGCCCCACTGCCCCAGCCGGGGAACCCCCTTCCTCAGGCCTGGCACTGCCGGCCCAGCACGTGGCTCCCAACCCGAGGAGCGAGGGGGAGCTTGGGGGTGCACCGGGGCTTCTGTGGAGCCGAGGCGCCACCTGGTGGCCACTCTCTGAACGTGTGTCCTCATTGAGGTGGCGGGTGGCCTTCCGTCCTGAGGGCCAGCAACCCTGCAGGTGACCAGGTTCACAGCGCACGGGTTGATACAGCACTGGCTGCTGGCAAGGCGCCCTAAGGTCCTGGCTGGACACCCTCCTGGCAAAGGGAGAGTCTCCTGGACGGGACCTTTCATGGGCCAACTAACTTGGGGAGTGGTCCTCACTCACCTGTCCTTTGTCCGTGTCCCAGCCCCTTCATCCAGCTTCACAGTAGGACTGCGGGTCCCCTGGGCCCAGGCACTGCGCTGAGCTAAAGCTCACATCCCTCATTGCCTGTCGCCGTGGTCAGGGCATCCTCTGGGGTCACAGGAGGGACTCTTGCAGGACCACGGAGAGGGTCTTTGGGTGCCTTTAGGGCACCCGTAAGGATTACTGGGCATTTGTGGTACTCGGGGTCCCAGCTGGGCAGCAGTGGTGAGCCTGGCCACGGTTTAGGACCACAGTTTAGGGAGCCTGGTGGAGGGGCAGTGACTGGCCCCCCGTCTCTGTCTGGAGTCCTGCTGTACACGAGAGGTTGGCAGCAATGTCCAGAGGCCGGTATTGGGGTCCTTCCCTCACTGCCCAGCTGATGGGCTGGGCACGGAGTGGGGAGATTTTGACGATCTGGCCCTGTGGAGGCTGGGGGTTTGCTGGGGGCGCGTCCTGGGGCTCCTTAACTGCCACGTGGACCCTTAACTCGACACGTGCCCCACGTGGTTCGAGCACGTCAGCATGCTGGTCATCATGCTCAACTGCGTGACCCTGGGCATGTTCCGGCCCTGCGAGGACGTCGAGTGCCGCTCCGAGCGCTGCGGCATCCTGGAGGTGGGCGGGGCCGGAGGGGTGGGACCTGGAGGTGGGTGGGGAGGGCTGGGGGGGTAGGAGGGAGGGGTTGGATGTGGGCGGGGCCGGTCACCGGGAGCCCGGGGCATGTGTGAGGGGCGTAGGCCCCACTCTCAGGCCCCCCTCCTGCAGGCCTTTGACGACTTCATCTTCGCCTTCTTCGCGGTGGAGATGGTCATCAAGATGATCGCCCTGGGGCTGTTTGGGCAGAAGTGCTACCTGGGAGACACGTGGAACAGGCTGGACTTCTTCATCGTCATGGCGGGGTACGGCCCCTCCCCCGAGGGCCAGCCTGGAGCGACCCCGGTGCCTGGTCAGGCCCGCCTGGGAGCAGCCCCTGGGGACCCCAGGATGAGGGATGGGGAGTTGCACTCAGGCGGAACGGGTCCTGGGGAGTGGCTGGGGGTGGGGTGCCAGGGGTGGGACCTATCGGGGGCTCCCTGTGCCAGCACAAGTGGGACAGACACAGGGGCGGCCTGTGAGCAGCGAGGGTCCTCCAGTGATGAGCCGAAGCTGTGGTTTCCCTGCTTCCGGGCAGCCGGGCTGGGCGCATGGCATAGGCAGCATGCCTCCAGCAAGTGCTCACCTCCTGGCCTCAGCCGGCAGGGTACCCTGAAGAGAGCCAGGTGCCCGCTGGCCTGGCTCTGATCCCCGCTCCCAGCACCTACCCCCACTGAGCATGCCCCTGCTCTGCCCCCAGTATGATGGAGTACTCCTTGGACGGACACAACGTGAGCCTCTCGGCCATCCGAACTGTGCGCGTGCTGCGGCCCCTTCGTGCCATCAACCGTGTGCCCAGTAAGTGACCCCCACCCAGGGCTGGGGTAAGCATGTCCAGACGGCTCTGCTGAGAGCTCCTGAGGCCCCACTGGGCACAAGACACAGAGGCCGTGCCACCTGTCTGGCTGTTGGATGCTGAGGTCCCAGCCTAGACCATGGTGCAGACCTCCTGCCGTTTACATGGCAGCTGAGGATTTGCTGCTGCGTTTCGGGGCGGCGGGGGGAGGGGGGTGACAGAGCAACCCTATACCGAGCCGGGGTGTGATGGGCAGTCAGGCTAAAGAGGGGCCCCATGTCCCCCAGGGCTGCTGAGTGTCAGGGGCCATTCGAAACCTCAGACTCATCATCCGCACAGGGTTTGGGGTCATGTTCTGGAGCCATGCAGGACGTGGTGGCTTCCTTGTCTGGCCCGCCCCAGCGATCCTCCCGTCTGAGCCCTGCCAAGGGGCCTGGTGCTCAGGGAAGCAGGGAGAAGCTTCTGGACAGTCGTGTGGGTTTGGAAGCTTGTTTGGAAGGTGGTCTGTGCTGACCGTGGTCATGCCCACATGGGTCTGTGTGGGGGTCTCTGTGTCTTCAGCGTTTCCAGTGTTTGGACTTAATTCAGCTGTTAGTTTTCCTGAGGGTATAGCGGGGGGCACTCCCCACCTGACTGTCACGTGTGTGCACGCATGCATACAGGTGCGTCTCGTGGACCACCTATGTGTGCACAGCCTTTCTGGCTGCCTATCCTGGGTCCTGGTGGCTTCAACACCGAGGCCCAGGGGGTCAGGGCTTGTCCTGCGGCTCCTCCAAGAAGTATCCCCCCTAGGATGGGTCACTGTCTCCCCCTGAAGCTGTCAGCTCCACCAAAGAGCAGGAGGGTGAAGGGTTACGCTGTGGGACTCCTAGGCCTTCCATCTAGCTGCCACTTGGCTCTACCCTCAGGGATCAGACAGGGTTCGGATGCTGTGTGACCTTGGGCAAGTAACTGTACCCCTCTGAGCCTTGGTTTACCCAGCTGTGAATGTGGTACTCCTCAGGATGGCTGTGAGGTGAGGTGGTTCTTTGTTCTGCGCCCAGCACCACCACACACTCGCTCCATTCACCTGGGTCCCATTTCACAGCCCCTTTCACAGCACAGATCACTTTTCAGGCCAAATGCTATCTTCAGCCTGGTCTCCCTGTGGGGTCAGGCCCTGGTCCCAAACAGGGCGCCTCCCCCACACTGGACCATGTTCCCCTCACAGTGAGCCCCCAGTGGGCATGTTCCAGGCTGCGTCTCACTCTGGCTGCCTGGGGTCCACTCTGAACCCTAGATCATCTGTGGCCTTGGAGCCAGTTGCGGTCTGGTGAGGGTGGTGCTCTTGGACTTTGTCCCTGATGAATCTTCCTCTCAGCCATTTCTGAAACTGCAGCGCCCCTCCCAGCTGTGATTACCCCTGTAGCCCCAGGGGCTCCTCTGTCACCCAGCAGCCCCTGGGTGCTCTCCAGGGGGCCTTGGCATCTGCCCCTGGCTCTGCCTGCACCCTTAGCCTGGCCCTTGCTTGTTTCTGGAAGTGAGACATGTCCTTGCTGAGGTCTGGGAGCAGAGCAGACCCAGGACCAAGTGAATGGCCGGTGAGGCTGGCTGACCCACTCCCTGGATTAATCTCTGTTCACACACTGCATCGCACCCAGTAATGAGAGCTTCAAAATGCTCTCTCAAAAGCCGCCTCCTGGGACTTCCCTGGTGGTCCAGTGGTTGGGACTTCACCTTCCAATGCAGGGCGTGTGAGTTTGAGCCCAGGTCTGGGACCTCAGATGCCGTATGCCTCATGACCAAAAGTCCAAAATGTTAACACAGACGCAGTATTGTAACAAATTCAATAAAGACTTTAAAAATGGTCCACATTAACCAAAAAAAAATCTGTAAAAAAAAAAGGGGGGGTGCACACAGCCCCTACCTCCCCTCCAGGGCTCTGCTTCACATGATTCACATAGAGAGTGGAAAGAAATACTGGTTCCCAAACGTAGTACCTGCTTCAAGACCCGGGGCTCCTGCATGCAGGAGGCAGCTGAGAGTCTGAGCTGCTGGGGCTTCCCCAGGCTGCTGCTCCCATGACGAACCTGCGGCTGCAGGACTCCTTAGCTGTCACACTGAGGGCCCACCTGGATGCGGTGTGGTTTGGGCCGACATTCCTGAGGAGCAGGGACCACCTACCCTGAGCCCTTCCAGTCGGTGGCCTTATTTACTGCCCTCTGTGGGGTCTGGCAGAATGTGGAGGGGCCTGGGTCGTGGCCCCCGCAGAGGCACTGATGCCCACCTGTGAATGGCAGAGAGCTCAGGAGGGGCTTGGGGCCTCAGGGATGCCCGAGAGGGCTCCGCTGCGCTGACCGGCTGCGTGATGCCTGTAGGCATGCGGATCCTGGTCACGCTGCTGCTGGACACACTGCCCATGCTCGGCAACGTCCTCCTGCTCTGCTTCTTTGTCTTCTTCATCTTCGGCATCGTGGGCGTCCAGCTTTGGGCCGGCCTGCTGCGCAACCGCTGCTTCCTGGACAGCACCTTCGCCAGGTGCGCAGGGCCTGCCCCAACCTGCTCTTCCTGGGCCTGCCCCTGGAGACGCCACCCCAACAGGCCCCGCCCTCCAGGTCCCGCCCCTGGAGGCTCCACCCCAACAGGCCCCGCCCCCTGGAGGCTCCACCCCAACAGGCCCCTCCCTCCAGGCCCCGCCCCTGGAGGCTCCACCCCCCCCCCCAGGTTCCTGCCCTCCTAGCCCTGTTCCCCCCGGAAACGACCTTCCTAGAGCGGCACTCGCGCTAGCGGACTCAGGTCTGCCTCTTACCTTTTGTTTTGTGTGTGTGTATACCTCTGTGTGTGTCTGTCTCGCCGTCTCTTCTCCAGGAACAGCAATCTCAGCTTCCTGCGGCCGTACTACCAGCCAGAGGAGGGCGAGGAAAACCCGTTCATCTGCTCCTCTCGTCGGGACAACGGCATGCAGAAGTGCTCGCACATCCCCAGCCGCCGCGAGCTGCGCGTGGAGTGCACTCTGGGTTGGGAGGCCTACGGGCAGCCGCAGGCCGAGGGCGCCGGTGGCACGGGTCACCACACCTGCATCAACTGGAACCAGTACTACAACGTGTGCCGTTCGGGCGACTCCAACCCGCACAACGGGGCCATCAGCTTCGACAATATTGGCTACGCCTGGATCGCCATCTTCCAGGTGGGCGCTGGGTCTCCCCTGTACCGCGCACCCAGCGTGTAGGGCTGGGGGTTGGTGCCAGGCAGGGCTTTCCTACCCCGCCAGCCATGCCACCCTCCCCGGGACAGGCGAGGGGGGCCCACTGCTCTCCCAGGGCCGTCCATATATCCAGCCGCCTGCACCTCCCCCAGGTGATCACGCTGGAGGGCTGGGTGGACATCATGTACTACGTCATGGACGCCCACTCCTTCTACAACTTCATCTACTTCATCTTGCTCATCATCGTGAGTGTGGGGACGCGGTGGGACATCCGCCGCGAGGGGTGGGGTGTTCCTGCGTTGTGACAGACCTGTCTCGGATCCTGAGCTCCTCTGTTACTGGCCGTGGCCCTGCCCCCGGGATCCATCAAGGGCCTGTGCATCCTGGCCCTCCACAGGGACTGTGACCCCCAAAGGTGGCACTTAGTTGGTTCTCTCTATGGCCCTAGGGTCTGAGGCAGGGTCTGCATAGACCAGAGGTGAGCTGAGCCAGAAACCTGCCCTTTGTTATCTCAGACCATAAGCCCAAGCAGAGGCGAGCGTCACCTGCTGACCCTGCCACAGAGGACAGTGCAGCCTTGGGGCGGGGGGAGGCCAGACCCAGGCAGGAGGATCTAGTTGAAGAACATATCTTCAGGAGGAGGGCGTGAGCCACACAAATGACAGGAAGGAGTCTCCCCACATGTCCCCCAATTGCCCACAAATAATCCAGGAGCAGCCACTGTGCACCGCCCATTCCAGATGCGGGGGCTCAGCGACGAGTCAGCAGGGGCCCCGCCGGCCCCTCGGTCGGGAAGCACACAGTAGGGCTCAGTGCATCACTCAGCAGAGGCTCGATTGTGGTGTAGAAACTACAGCTGCTGTCCTGGCCTCCTGCCCCACCCGGGATGGTGGGTCCCAGTGCTCCCCACTTCCCCGCCTCCCGGGAGCAGGTGGCCGGCGAGCTCACGGCTGCCCGCCCACCACAGGTGGGTTCCTTCTTCATGATCAACCTGTGCCTGGTGGTCATCGCCACGCAGTTCTCAGAGACGAAGCAGCGGGAGAACCAGCTGATGCGGGAGCAGCGGGCTCGCTACCTGTCCAACGACAGCACGCTGGCCAGCTTCTCCGAGCCGGGCAGCTGCTACGAGGAGCTCCTCCGGTACGTGGGCCACGTGTGCCGGAAGCTAAAGCGCCGGGGCCTGCGCCTCTACGCCCGCTGGCAGAGCCGCTGGCGCAAGAAGGCGGACCCCGGCGGCGCCGTGCGCGGCCGGGACTCAGGGCGGCGGCCGCGGCGGGCGGGCGGGCGCACCGCCTCCGTCCACCACCTCGTGTACCACCACCACCACCACCACCACCACCACTACCACTTCAGCCACGGCAGCCCCCGCCGACCAGGCCCCGAGCCGGGGGCTGGTGACGCCAGGCTGGTGCGGGCCGGCGGGCCGGCCTCGCCCGGGCGCGGGCCCCCTGACGCCGAGTCGGTGCACAGCGTGTACCACGCCGACTGCCACGTGGAGGGGCCGCAGGAGAGGGCCCGCGTGGCGCACGCCGCAGCCACCGCTGCCGCCGGGCTCAAGCTGGCCGCGGGGCTGGGAGCCATGAACTACCCCACCATCCTGCCCTCGGCCACAGGCACTGGCAAAGGCGGCCTCGGGCCCAAGGGGAAGCGGCCTGGTGGCCCCCCGGGAGCTGGGGGGCACAGCCCCCTGAGGCTGAGCAGCCCGGATCCCTGCGAGAAGATCCAGCACCTGGTCGGGGAGCATGGTAAGGATCTCCCCCGGTGGGGAGCAGTGGGGGGTGGGGCACAGGGCTCCTGGGATGTCCCCACCTATGTGCCCACCCTCGTGAGCCCAGCCTTCTCCTTTGGAATCCTGGACAAGGGAGAGAAAGGGGGCCCGGCAGCCTCAGATAGGAGGAGGTGCCCCCCCCACCTCCATCCTGTGTTCTTGAGCAGCTGATGGCTCAGTGGGGTGTGAGTGTTTGCCACAGGGAAATGAGAATTCTGAAGCTGGCAAACCAAAAACAAGCCCCGGGGCTGTGTCCCATGGGGATGTCCCTAGTGGGACGGCCAGTCGTTTCTCAGGAGGAGCACTTGGCCCGCGCTCTTGGTGGGGAGACTGGCTGCGGCGGGCAGAGGGGAAGCCAAGGTCGCAGAGCTCCCAGAGGCCGAGCAGAGAGGAGCCAGGGTGCCCCTCGGTACACTTGGTCCTCCCACCTGGGCCCCCGGCCTGACCCTCCTGGTTCATGCAGGACACTGGGGTCACACCAGGCTGAGGCCTCCCAGGTGGCCTGCACTGGCAGAGGACCTGGGGCAGGGAGAGGTGTGTGTGCCGGGGCCTCCCTACGTGCTCACACAGTGACCCAGGCGTCACGCGTGCCTGCAGCTCTGCACTGCCCCCTGGGGGAGCATGGCCCTGCGGGGCTCCTGGCTGCGGCGAGTCTAAGCCGCTGTGGGTGCAGAGTCACCTGGGCCCCAGAGACTCAGCGGGGAGGCAGTGCGAAGTGGCGATGGCTCAGGGCATCGTGAGTCGGAACGTTCACAGTCACAGCATCCGTTTACTGGAAAGTGGCTCACGTCATGTTTCTGTGGGTGGTGTGGCTCCTGTGGGGATGAGCCTCCTCCTCTTTTTATCCCTGAGTGAACAGAGAGCAGCTCTGCAGGGCGTACGGGTGTGCAAGTGTGTGAGTCTGTGCCTGTGCGTGTGCTCAGCTGTGTGCCCAGGTGTGTATGAGAGTGCCCAGATGTGCACCCGTGCTCAGGTGTATGCAGGCATGCGTGTGCCCAGGTGTGTACGATGTGCTCAGCTGTGTGCCCAAGTGTATGTGAGTGTGCCCAGGGGTGTGCAGGTGTGCACATGGACACCATTCACCCCACAGCAGCCTCCGTGAGCGCCTGCTTCCTGGGCACCGACTGAGCAACCTGAGGCTGCCCGCGTCCTTCTCCCCGCAGGACTGGGCCAGACCCCCAGCCGCCTGTCGGGCCTGAGTGTGCCGTGCCCGCTGCCCAGCCCCCAGGCAGGCACGCTGACCTGTGAGCTGAGCAGCTGCCCGTACTGCACCAGCGCCCTGGAGGACCCCGAGCTGGAGTTCAGCGACTCGGGCAGTGGAGACTCAGACAGCAACGGGGTCTACGAGTTCACGCAGGACGTGCGGCACGGGGACCACCGCGACCCCATGCAGTCGCCCCCCGAGGCGGAGGCACCAGGCGCGGGTGGCACACGGCGGAGGGGGCCACGGCGGGCGGCGGCGGGCGAGCAGGGCGGGCTGGGCCGCATCTGGGCCTCCTTCAGTGGCAAGCTGCGCCGCATCGTGGACAGCAAGTATTTCAACCGGGGCATCATGGTGGCCATCCTCACCAACACGCTGAGCATGGGCGTCGAGTACCACGAGCAGGTGGGCGCCCACACAGACAGCCCTCAGCGTGGCCCTGGGGCACCTCCCGCCTACCTGTGTCTCCTGCAGGCATTAGTCTCTCATGGGCTCCACAGAGGGCTCTCTGGGGTTGGGGAACAGGCGTGGCTGTGGGGCTGGAGGTCGGCTGTGCTGAGTTCTTATCACTCAGGGGATGCTCCTGCTGCTTGTTGGTGGGCCTCTGCTGAGTGGAGAACAGAGACTGTGGCTCCCGTCCGGAGGTCCTCTGTCTGGGGTGGGGCTCCCAGAGGCAGCAGGGAACCAAGGGCACTCGCCAGGCCATCTGGTGCTTTTCAGGGTGGGACTCCTAGAGCCCAGCTTTCATGGACTGGACCTTCGGGCTGGGATGCCCTGGGTGGCCCCAGAGGAGGAATGTGGCGGTGGCACATGGTGCTGGCACGTGGCCCCTGCCCTGGACTGGGGCTTCCCCGAGGAGCAGTGGCTGGGCCTGCAGGGAGAGGTCATCCTCTCTGGGGACTGAGGCCAGTTCACTCTTAATGACCAAACTGCCTTCTTCCTTTTCTGCCCTCTGGGCTTTTTAAGTCCCGTAAGCTCTGGTCTTTCATCCTTTAGCAATTCAGGGAAAATGCAAGTGGTGTTAGCCTCCATCTGGCGGCTGGGAGGTGCCGTCTGTGAGGGTGAGATCCAGGGCAGGAGCAACAGCAGGCTGGGGGATCCCTGGCCAGGAGGAGCCTCTGCACGCACACACGTGCACACACGCACGTATGCAAAGGTTACCTGTGCAGATGTGGACTTGTGTACAGACACATGGGTGGCCACACATGCAAACAACACATGCGGGTACATGCAGACTCACATGTGCACACAAGCAGACCACACACTGGCACATACACACCAGCATTTACACTGGCGCAGGTGTGCACTCGCACACATAGGCAGACCAGTGTATCCCCGGTAAGAAACGGGCCTCTGGGGTCTTCTGCTGACAAGGAAGGGTGTGCGGGGCCACCAGGGCCAGGGCAGCTGCTGGGGGAACCACCGTGCTGCCTGCACCCCGGGTACTCACATGCCCACCCCGGAACAGATGCTCCAGGCTCTGTTCCCAGGGCCTGTGCTATTGGGGTCTGGGAAGTCTCTGGAGCCCTGTTTCTCAGACATGCTGCTCGGAAGGTCAGACAAGGCCTGGGGGAGCCAGGGACCGTCAGGGTGGGAGGGCCAGGCAGGCTGGGTGCAGCTGGAGGGGACACCTGTGGTCCCTGTTTTCTCTGGACAGCAGCCGATGGGGCTCCTCCTGAGATGTTGCCACGGCTCCTTGACACAGCCTTACCTGCTCCCAGCTCAGTGGAGTGGTGCCCCACCCTGCCATGACAGGCAGTGGGGGCTGGGGGCGGGCCCTGACGACCCCTCTGCCACCCACAGCCTGACGAGCTGACCAACGCCCTGGAGATCAGCAACATTGTGTTCACAAGCATGTTTGCCTTGGAGATGCTGTTGAAGCTGCTGGCCTGCGGCCCACTGGGCTACATCCGGAACCCTTACAACATCTTTGACGGCATCATCGTGGTCATCAGGTGGGTCCCCTCCTCCCAGGAGCCCCTGGGACCTGGGGAAGCTCCCGTGTCCACCACAGCCCCTGCAGACAGCAGAGCCCCCGCCACTGGGAAAGGCCCTGCCTTCAGGGTGCAGAGGTGGGGTGTCCTGGGGGGGGGGGGTCATCGCTCCTCCTCACAGGCACTGTCAGGTCCACATGGTGAGGTCAGCTGCAGCTCAGGCAGGAGTTTCTAGAAGCTAGTGGAGCTGCTCCCTGCGGGAACAGAGCAGGTGCTCAGTGGCCCTTCAGCCTTGCAGCTGGCCTCCACTGAGGGCTCAGCCCCCTCAAGGAAGGCCAGCTTGCTGCAGCAAAATCAGCACAGAAAGGACCGGGGGGATCTGGGGAAATTCCCTCCCCCGGGACAAAGCAGGGCCCTTGGGAGTCAAGGGGGCCCCCAGCCTAAGGAGAGCAGACAAGCCAGGCACGCTGGAAAGGCGCCCAGTCGAGTCTTCAGAGACACCACCACCACCCCTCAGCCCCTCCGACGCCTTGATGCAGCCGAACCTGCTCCCAGTTGGGGTTGAGCGGAGGCCGCGGTGGCTCCCGGGTGGCCCCCGGGCTGTCGTTCCTGCCTCTGGGAAGAGGGTGTCCCAGAGTCAGGGCGGGAGTAGGCACGCGCTGCCCCGAAAGCCGTTCTAACCCTGCCTGCCCCGCCCCCCAGCGTGTGGGAGATCATCGGGCAAGCGGACGGCGGGCTGTCGGTGCTGCGCACCTTCCGGCTGCTGCGGGTGCTCAAGCTGGTGCGCTTCATGCCCGCTCTGCGGCGCCAGCTGGTGGTGCTCATGAAGACCATGGACAACGTGGCCACTTTCTGCATGCTGCTCATGCTTTTCATCTTCATCTTCAGGTGCGCGCGCCGCGCAGGGACCGCCCTGCCCCAGGTGGCCGCAAGGGGAAGGCTCGAGGCGTTGAGCCCGCGCCGGCGCTGGACGGGAGGCCCCGCCCCCGGCCGGCACCGCCCACCGCATCATCGGTGCAGGCCCTGGCTTGGGGGCCAGGGCTGCCCTGAGCCTCCAAGTGGAAGACAAATTCAGTCACTGTGGGTTTTACTAGCATTGATTGGGTGCCTCCCGTGCCAGGCACCAGCACGCAGTGGGGGACGTGGAACTGTGCTCAAAAGAGCCAAGGGCGAAGGGGGTGGAGGAGGGCGGGGCAGGTGGGCTGGGGCTCCTAGACCACTGCTGCTGTCGCTGAGCCCAGGGCCGAGGGCCTTGGGGAGGGGGCTGGGGCGGAGGGCGGCCCACATAGGCCAGGTGAGACTGACACCCAGTTCTGGCCGCTGCCTGAAGCCAGAGTGGCCTCCAGTGTTCCCCGTGTTCTTGGCTTTGGTCTTAACATGTATAGAATGGAAACAGCTTGTCCATGGACCCTGGGCAGTCCTGCCCACCAAGCAGCCGGAGGTCTGGGAGGTGCAGAGGAGTGGATGGTGGGCGTGGGGTGACCAGGCTGGGTCCCCAGCTCCACACCTGGCCCGCCGCAGCAGTCACTCACTGTACCCCTGCCTGTCCACCCCCCCAGCATTCTTGGCATGCATCTCTTCGGCTGCAAATTCAGCCTGAAAACAGATACCGGAGACACAGTCCCCGACCGAAAGAACTTTGATTCCCTGCTATGGGCCATTGTCACGGTGTTCCAGGTACAGCTGGGTGGGCCGTCCCCTGCTGTGCACAGTGGTCCCTGGGGGGCCACAGCCCTGCTCGGAACTGGCCGAGACCCCTCCAAGGCCACTGGGGGTGAAGAACGGTGGCCGGGATGTTGGGGTGGTGGGCCTGGTCTTACTTGTCCTTCTGGTCCTGAGGCCTGGCAGTGTTCCCCAAGCCAGGATTCCGTCCTGGTGCCCCCTCGGCCCCCACCTTGGGCCCACTCTGCCCGCTGCCCCTCCCCCAGATCCTCACCCAGGAGGACTGGAACGTCGTCCTGTACAATGGCATGGCCTCCACGTCCTCCTGGGCCGCCCTGTACTTCGTGGCCCTCATGACCTTTGGCAACTATGTGCTCTTCAACCTGCTGGTGGCCATCCTGGTGGAGGGTTTCCAGGCCGAGGTGAGGGGGAGCTTCCAGGGGAGGTGAAGGGCTTCCAGGGGAGGTGAGGGGGCTTCCAGGGGAGGCGGTGGGAGCCAGGAGTGTGGGGCAGACCTCATCCTCGCCCTGCTGGGCTCTTCTGTCCATGCCCACCCCTTGTGGGCCTGGCCTTTCCATCAGGGGTCCCCCCCGCGGGGAGCCTCACGTGTGCTGTGTGCTTGGTGGGCACAGGGCGATGCCACCAGGTCCGACACAGATGAAGACAAGACATCCACCCACTTGGAGGAAGACTTGGACAAGTTCCGAGACCTCAGGGCCACAGGTGCGTGTGTGGGTGGGGGGCAGGGGTGGGGCGGAGAGGACGCTGCCTCCTGGGTCTGGGCACAGCTGGGTCCTAGGTGGACAGGCTCTCCTTCTGGGAGCCCTGCAGGCTCGAGTGGCCTTCCGTCTCCCCCCTCCCCTAGAGATGAAGATGTACTCGCTGGCGGTGACACCCAACGGGCACCTGGAGGGCCGGGGCAGCCTGCCCCCTCCCCTTATCATGCGCACGGCAGCCACGCCCATGCCCACCCCCAAGAGCTCCCCACACCTGGACGCGGCCCCTGGGCCCCTGGACTCGCGCCGTGGCAGCAGCAGCTCCATGGACCCTCAGCTAGGGGACCAGAAATCTCTGGTAGGGACGGTCCCCTGCCCTGGCCTCGGGGCACCTTCAGGCTCACCCCCCCAACACAGCTCCTTAGGCCTTTCCCAGAGATGAGTGAGGGTCCCAAATGTGCCATCCCCACTCACACCCCAGAAATCCCTCAGGCCTGAGCACTTTGTTTTCTATAAATGGATCTGGAAAGAGCTGTTCTTACGGGAGGCATATGAATAAGCAAGTAGAATAGCAGGCCAGAAGTTTATCTTCCAATTTGCGCAATGTAAGATAAAAGCTGGCAGAGCACAGAGTGTACAAGAAGGGAAAACAGAGAAGGATGGCAAAAAGGTGTAAAAGCTGAGTACACGAAACAGGTGACGGAAGCCGGGTGGAGGCTTCTGTGCGTCACGACCAACAGTGCCCTGTGGAGCTGGGGCCCCCGGTCTTTCCAAACAAACCCAGGAAGCACCACCCCAGACAGACGCAGCCAGAACTGGCTCTGTGCACCTCAGAAGGGCCAGGGAGGGGTGGGTGGAGCAGGACAAGCTAACTTGGGTTGGGGGGGTGGGGGGTGAACCTGGAGGAAAGTCCAGGCAAACCATCGAGAGGGGGGGAAATCAAGTGTCAGTCACAGAAAAGCTGCACGGCCAAGCACATCACAGCTAAGCTGTTAGAGGCCCCAGGAGGAGGACGGGGCTGTTGGGCCAGATTGCAGCTCAGCTCCTGCTGGCCCAGGAGGTGGAAACAGCGAGGGGCAGAGAGCATAGGTGCAGCAAAGGTGAAGTCCCCAGAGCACAGCCCAGTCTCTCTCCTGAGGCAGTGCGCGGCTTCTCCTTGAAAGTCCAGAGCCTGCCAACCAGAAACTGATGAGTGACCCCTCCCCAGAGATCCAGGTCAGCTGCTGAGCCGCATCTGAGGATGCCTGGTCTATAGCTGGTCCCTGGCCCATTGATGACCTTCGCCCACCCTCTGGTCCTCAAGCTGGCGTGCGAGGCCCACTTAGGGCTCTGACACCTGCTGGTGGTGTCTCCAGCTCACTGTGCACCACAGGCATCTCACTGACAGCCCAGTGCCACTGGCATCTCCCCAGCAGGGCTGTCTGCTCCTTAGAGGAGAGGCCCTATTTAGTTTACACATGCATGTTAGTTGCTCAGTCGTGTCCGACTCTTTGTCCGACTCTTTGTGGCCCCATAGACTGTAGCCCGCCAGGCTCCTGTGTCCGTGGGATTCTTCAGGCAAGAATACTGGAGTGGGTAGCCATTCCCTTCTCCCAACCAGGGAAGCTCATTAAAGGAGATGATCCATGTACGAACGTCACCCACGGGTGTCTGTGGCGATCCCTTTCAGCAGGGAAAGGCCTGTGAGCCAGGTGCCCTGAGGCCAGGGTGTTGGGGGTGACTTGGGAGGGGTGTGACCTGCTCATTCCTGCCCCTGCCCCCCAGTCTAGCCTCCGAAGCTCGCCCTGTGCCCCCTGGGGCCCCAACAGTGCCTGGAGCAGCCGGCGCTCCAGCTGGAACAGCCTGGGCCGCGCACCCAGCCTCAAGCGCAGGAGCCAGTGTGGGGAGCGAGAGTCGCTGCTCTCCGGTGAGGGCAGGGGCAGCGGCAGCACTGACGAGGAAGCCGAGGACGGCCGGCCCGGGGCGGGGGCCTCGCCGGGCACACGGGCCACGCCGCTGCGGCGCGCCGAGTCCCTGGACCACCGCAGCACGCTGGATCTGCGGCCCCCACGGCCAGCCACCCTGCTGCCCACCAAGACCCACGACTGCAACGGGCAGGTGCTGGCCCTGCCCAGCGAGTTCTTCCTGCGCATCGACAGCCACAAGGAGGATCCGGCCGAGTTTGACGACGACGTGGAGGACGTGAGTGGGGGTGGGCCTCACGTTGGCCCCTTGCCTCCCCCAGTTGTGGGGGCAGCATTCATGGGAGGCCCTGGGGGTGGGAAGCAGGACAGGCTGGGCCAGAGCGCATCCATGGGGAGCTCTGGAGTGGGATTCGCCCCAGGTTCAGCCCCACCTCCAGCTGAGGGCTGGTTCTGGGCTGGAGTCAGTCAGCCAGTGAGACCTCCACAGGGGGAGGGGAAGTGCCTTCCCAGCTGGGCACCCTGCTGCCCAGGACTGCTGGGGGCCACCTGGGTGGGGATCTGAGGATGGCCACTCACTGGTCCCCTCGGACCCCAGTGTAGCTCCCTGGCCCCGCACCTGGTGGGTGGACAGGGCTGAGCCTGAAGGTGGAAGGGGCTGGGGTTGGTCAGGCTGGGAGGGGCCCTGAACACCCCCCTTCCCTCCCCAGAGCTGCTGCTTACGGCTGCAGAAGGTGCTGGAGCCGCACAAGCCAGAGTGCTGCCGGAGCCGTGAGCCCTGGGCCCTGTATCTCTTCTCCCCGCAGAACAGGTGAGGGGTGTGCCTGGGAGAGCTGACTCCACCCTGGGGGCCCCCTTCGTCCCTACCAGATGTGAGCTCTGTGGACAGAAGCCAGGGCTTGGCCAGGACTGTCCAAAAATGCCCATTCCTGGCCCCCAGGTTCCGTGTCTCCTGCCAAAAGATCATTGCTCACAAGATGTTCGATCACATCGTCCTCGTCTTCATCTTCCTCAACTGCATCACCATTGCCCTGGAGAGGCCCGACATTGACCCGGGCAGCACCGTGAGGCTCTCTCCTCGCTGAGGGGGTGGGGGGGGGGGGCGTTCCACGGCCACCACCGGCCCCTCCCATTGTCCTGTCTCCTGCAGGAGCGCGTTTTCCTCAGCGTCTCCAACTACATCTTCACAGCGATCTTCGTGGTGGAGATGATGGTGAAGGTACACCGTGTCCTTGGGGACCCGGGGATCTGTCTGTGGCCTTGCGGCCGCGGCTGCAACCACGTGTACAGGGCGTGGGTCCACAAGCCTGTCGTCTGCACTCTCCAGGTGGTGGCCCTGGGCCTCGTCTCGGGTGAGCACGCCTACCTGCAGAGCAGCTGGAACATACTGGACGGGGTGCTGGTCCTGGTGTCCTTGGTGGACATCGTCGTGGCCATGGCCTCGGCTGGCGGCGCCAAGATCCTGGGCATCCTGCGTGTGCTGCGCCTGCTGCGGACCCTGCGGCCTCTGAGGTGGATGGGGCCGCGGGGCGGAGCCAAAGGAGCGGACGGAGGCAGGGGGGCGGGGCCGCGGGTGGGGCGGGGTCCAGGCAGGAGAGGCAGTGCTGGCCTCCTCCTGGTGGCAGCTCCCTTGGGCGCGCCCAGCAAGCGCGTTCCTTCTGGCCCTCTTCCAGGGTCATCAGCCGTGCGCCGGGCCTCAAACTGGTGGTGGAGACTCTGATATCGTCCCTCAGGCCCATCGGGAACATCGTCCTCATCTGCTGTGCCTTCTTCATCATCTTCGGCATCCTCGGGGTGCAGGTGCGTGGCCTGCCTGTCTGAGGGACGGTGGCAGTGGGCAGCAGCGGCGCAGTCGCCCGGGAGGACCGCGGCCCGAGCAGGCAGGGAGAGGGAGGGCCCGTGAGGCGGCGGGGGGTGGTGGGGCAGGGCCTGGCCCTCTGGGTGACCGCCCCTCCCGGTCAGCTCTTCAAGGGGAAGTTTTACTACTGCGAGGGCGCCGACACCAGGAACATTTCCACCAAGGCCGAGTGCAGGGCCGCACACTACCGTTGGGTGCGACGCAAGTACAACTTCGACAACCTGGGCCAGGTGGGCGGGGCTGGGGCGGGGCGGGCGGGGCTGGCGGGTGACTCACCCAGCAGCAGCCCTGATCTGGAGGGCGGGAGCCGCAGGGTCTCAGCCGACGAGTTAGGAGGGTCCGCGGTGAGCGAGCTGGGGCAGCGCGTGTGGCCCTGCGGGGCGCGCCCAGCAGGAGGCCGCGCCCAGAGGTGCCCGCCTTGCTCTGGCCTCGCAGGCGCTGATGTCGCTGTTCGTGCTCTCGTCCAAGGACGGCTGGGTGAACATCATGTACGACGGGCTGGACGCCGTGGGCGTGGACCAGCAGGTGCGGCGGGCGGCCCTGCCCCTCTGCGCGGGCCTTCTCCTTTGGTCTCCGTTCATCTCAGGGAGCGCAACGTCCCCCGAGACGAGGCTGCCTTTGGCCTCTGGGGACGTCGGCAGAGGTCCACGTCGGGGGTCAGCGCCCGTGGGCGGGGCTCAGCGGGTGTGGGCGGGGGCAGTGCCCGTGGGCGGGGGCAGTGCCCGTGGGCGGGGGCAGTGCCCGTGGGCGGGCCGGCACCCACGCGCGCTCCTGTGCCGCAGCCCGTGCCCAACCACAACCCATGGATGCTGCTCTACTTCATCTCCTTCCTGCTCATCGTCAGCTTCTTCGTGCTCAACATGTTCGTGGGCGTCGTGGTGGAGAACTTCCACAAGTGCCGGCAGCACCAGGAGGCCGAGGAGGCGCGGCGGCGCGAGGAGAAGCGGCAGCGTCGCCTGGAGAGGAAGCGCAGGAGTAAGGCCCTCCCGGTGGCGGTGGCCGGTGGCTACCTGCGCGTCGCCCAGCCCCCCATCCACCTGAGCCGCCTTTTCGCCTATGGGAGGGTGGCTGGGGACCGGGGGGCTAGCCAGGGGCAGCTCCGAGACCTGGCTGCTGCCGCCGGAACCGGGGTCCGCCTTGCCCCCGGCCCAGGGCTGTGGGGACTGCACCCGGGCAGCGGCTCAGCACCCTGGCCCCGGAGCCCCCCGCCTGGCCCCACTCCCCTCGGCCCTGGCCTCTCCAGATGGCTCTGCACGCTCGCCCTTCATGTCCTCAGAGAAGGACGGCTGCAGAGGAGGCAGGGGGCCCTTCCCAGGAGGCACAGGGATGAGACCCCAGCCCCCACGCCCACCACTGCAGGGGCAGGCTCACCCCGCTTTTGTGTTCTCACGCCTCGGTGGGGGGAGCAAGCAGAGCCATTCAAGACAGAGAGAGGGTCTTAGGACACCCCTGCCCAAGCTGGGGAGCAGAGTGGGCTTCTTCCAGGAGGGGTCCTGGCCCCGCCCACCGGCCAGCTCAGACCATCTCCTTGTCTTTCCAGGCACTTTCCCCAACCCAGGTACCTGCCCCCCACCTCGCATGCCTCAGTCCCGCTTCTGCCAGCCACTGCATGGGGCTGCGGACTGGCCTGACCTCCGCCCCTCTGCCCCTGCCACAGGGAAGGGTGGACATTGCAGGAGGGTGCCAGGCCCCCTGGGGTCCACCGCAGGGTCAGCACGGGATGGCTGCGGGGTGCCAGGTGCCAGTGGGAGGAGAAGGGGTTGCTGGCTGGCCTGCCTGGTGTTCACGCTGCTGCCTCTGAGCCCGTGTGTGCACGCCTGGCTTGCACGCCTGCCTGCTATGCTGGGACGCCTGCCGGCTGGTTGCCCCACATCCTCAGCGCTGGCCGGGCCTCACCGGCCTCTGGCCCCCTTGGCTGCTGCGCTGAGCTCTCTAGTGACCGCATGCAGACCGAGGAGCATGCGGGCCCCAGGGAGGGGTGGTTCCCATTGGCCCCGCTCTCCCTGGTCCCTGCCCATGGGTGCTGAGGCCAGGGAGGGCCCCTGTGCAGTGGGGGCAGCTGTGCCCCCAGGAGTTACTGCAGGCAGGACGTTTAGTGCAGACAGAGCTGTTGGGAGATGCACCCCCTCCCCTCCCCCAGGTCATGGCCACCAACCTCAGATGGACCGGAGGGCAGGCAGACCCCAGACAGCAGGCACATGGCCACAGGCCTCCTGGAGGACAGGGAGCGGAGGGACTCTGGGCCTGGTGGCCAGAACGCAGCACATGCCCAGCCGGGGAGATGGGGGTATAGAGGGTTGCCCTTCCCTGCTCTGCCTTGAGACTGCCCCTGCCCCCCCAAAAAGCTCCCATCTGCCCCTCCCTTCATCACTGAGGTATCTCTGGACCCTGATGCCAGTCCAGGAGAGTAGACCACACAGGCCCTGGCTGGGGACCTCCTGGCAGGGTGTAGGGTCCAGACAGGGCCCCAGGGCAGGGCCCAAGTGGAGTCTCAGCTTCTGCGCCCACTCCAGGGACCTGCTCTGAGGCTGAGGCCCTCTTGGAGGAGGAGGTCAGTGGGTGACCTGCCCCGAGGCCCACGCGGGAGCCTGGGCCCTCCCCTAGCCCCCTGACTGCCCAGCCCCTGGGAGGCAGCCCTCTCGTCCCGCCCCACCCACCCACTCACCGCCGCGCTCTCCCCGCAGAGGCCCAGCGCCGGCCCTACTATGCAGACTACTCGCCCACCCGCCGCTCCATCCACACTCTGTGCACCAGCCACTACCTGGACCTCTTCATCACCTTCATCATCGGCGTCAACGTCATCACCATGTCCATGGAGCACTACAACCAGCCCAAGGTGGGGCTCACTGTCTTGACACACTGGCCCCCGTGCCTCCAGGCCTGCGGCCGGCGGCGTGGGGTGCGGGGGACGGTTGCCAAGGTTGGGGTCCATTGCCAGCTGGGTGGCGCTACCCTGAGAACTGGAGGCCCCAGGTCTGCAACCCTGTCTGAGCCCTCGCCAGGGCTTGTGGGATATGTGGAGGTGTGGCTTGAATAAAGGGCCCTCCTTCCTTTAAAGCCAGTGGACACTCCCAGGGCCACCTGTCCCAAGGGCATCCTTGACCCCGTGACAGGTTCCATCCAAAACACTGGCTGGGGGATGTCCCTATGTCCAGGAAAGGTCAGACTGAGAGGGTGATGCTCTCAGATCCCATCTCCATTATTTCATCAAAGACGGGACGCCCCCTCCTCCCAGAACAGCTGAAAGCCTCTGACTCCGTAGCCGAAGCTGAGCCCGTCTGGCGGGCTGGCTCCTGCCCTGAGCTGTGGGTGGGACTGGTCCAGGCAGGGCCGGGAGTCTGGGTTCCCAGCAGCAGGTTCCTCCAACTGAGGGTCGTCCTGAGAATGCTGCAAGGGTCAGGCCAGGCAGGCCTCCCTAAGCCGGCACAGACCTGCATCCAGTAATAGGCCTGTCTGTGGGCAGGGCTGGGGTGCCCTGGGCAGCGGAGCAGAGAGGCAGTGGGGCGGGGCGGGCAGCACTACAGGGGGCGGGTGGGAAGGGCTGTTGGGCTGGGAGCCTGACGTTCAGGAGCCTGGTGCTGGCCCCCAGGCTCTGGACGAGGCCCTCAAGTACTGCAATTACGTGTTCACCATCGTCTTTGTCGTGGAGGCCGTGCTGAAGTTGGTGGCCTTTGGGTTTCGGAGGTTCTTCAAGGACAGGTGTGTGGGGCGGGGCAGGTGGGCGCCACGGCCAGAGGCCTGCAGAGGGGATGGTGCTGAGCAGGGGTGCCCTTGGTGACACGACGTTCCCAGGGGGCGGGGAGGGGGCTCCGGGTGCTCCGAAGGGCTGGGGGTGCCGGGGAGGAGGCGCTGGCCCGTGCTGAGCCATGCCTGCCCACCTGCCCAGGTGGAACCAGCTGGACCTGGCCATCGTCCTGCTGTCCATCATGGGCATCACGCTGGAGGAGATCGAGATGAACGCAGCACTGCCCATCAACCCCACCATCATCCGAATCATGCGTGTCCTCCGCATCGCCCGCGGTAGGCCGCCGCCCGCCTGAGCCCCGCGCCATTGGAGGGCCCACCCCCACCTCCTGCCTCACCCGCCCCAGTGGACCGACTCGGGGGGACGCGTGGTCCGGGTCAGACCAGCCCCACCCCTACTAATGCTCGGCTCCCTGTCCTAGTCCTGAAGCTGCTCAAGATGGCCACGGGCATGCGGGCCCTGCTGGACACGGTGGTCCAGGCACTGCCCCAGGTAGGTCGGCCGCTCGGGGGCCTGGCCTGGGTCTGGCTCCCCTGCCCCCAGGGTGGGCATCACAGACGCCCCCAAGAGGACAAGGCTGCAGGAGGGCCTCGCTCACTGGTCAGGCATCATTCGTTCACGTGGTCTTTCTAGTCTCGAGACAAATGCAATTATCAAGCCCCTCCCGGCCACCTACAGGGAGTAATGGGCTGCTGAGCTGTGCTGTGAGGGGGCGGCCCGCCTGCTTTCCGGCCTCACTCTAGTCTCTCTGGGGAAGACCAGGGCCCACCCCACCCCCCACCCCCCCCACCCCCCGTGCAGTTCTGTGCTCAGTGGGCTTTGGGCAGAGGGCAGGGCCTGTGGCTGCCCTGGGCTTGTCGAGTTTGGAGGACCACACCCAGGGCTCAGGTGTTGGCCAAAGGCCTGTCTCTCCTGAAGCCAGTTCAGGCCCTGCATCCTCACGTCCTGTGTCCACAGCCCCCGCCCTGACCCTGTGTGGCTTCTTGAGTTCAAAGTCTCATTGCCCCATCTGTCTGAGCCAGTCCACCCGGGCATCCATGTGTCCATCTGACCGTGACTCCAGCCCTCTCAACAAGCCATCCAGCCACCCAGGCTTCTATCCATCCATTCAGACAGTTGTCTGTCCCCCATCTACCAGATGCCCAGCTGTCCATCATCCAGCCCTCCTGGCCACTGTCCACCAGCCCAGCATATATCTATCCACACGGCTGCCTCCCCAGCCGTCCACACCCTGCATCTTCAGCTGGCCTCCACTGGTCCCCAGCAGCCTTTCTCAGCCCCCAGTTACACCCTTAGTGCTCCTGGGTATCTGCCCCCTGTCTGTGGGAGCGGCGGGTGGGGCGCAGGGTGAAGCCCAGGCGCCGGCCACCCCTGGTGTGATCGCTCTGGGGGCTGGTGAAGAGGGGGACCACCCACATCAGAGTCAGGAAGGTGTGGAGGAGGGGCGGCAAATTCCTGGAAGAGCCCCGGGCAGGGGTGGGGCAAGACCTGGCTGCCTGCAGAGCTTCCGCCTTCAGCTCCCCGTGGAGACCCTGAGGCTGGAGTCCGCCGGAGTCGCTCTGAGGCACTCGGGAGCAGAGGAGCTGGATGCAGCCCCCCGGGTGCAGGGCGGGTGTGAGGGCCAAGGAGGGGCCCTGGGCACCAGGCAGCCCTGGGGCCACAGGAGCCTCGAGGCCAGGAGGCCTGGAGCAAGCACAGGGCTCAGGGCAGGCCTGGGAACTCGCCGGGCAGATCGCGGGTGGGGGGCGGGGCGGGCTGAGCCCCCTGACCTCGCTCCGCTTCTCTCCCGTGTAGGTAGGGAACCTCGGCCTGCTTTTCATGCTCCTGTTTTTTATCTATGCTGCCCTGGGAGTGGAGCTGTTCGGGAGGCTCGGTGAGTGCGGCGGCGCGGTGACCCACCCACCAGACACGCCCGGGAGGCGCAGCTTCACGCATGCGCTCAGGGCGCTGGTCTGGCCTCCAGCCCGTCCCCTGTGGACGCGGCGCACGCAGACGCACTGTGCAGACCCGCGCGTGTTCACACCCAGGCCAGGCCGACAGAGCCGCACACGTATGACTGCACGCGCAAACACGGGTGTGGCTCCAAGTCTCCCCGCCCCCAGGGTCGTGCTGCAGGCAGCCCTTCCTCAGACCTCCCCGGCGGCGGCTCGGCCAGTCTGGGTGGGGGCCTGTGGGGACCTTTCATGGCAGCCCAGGTCCTATGGGAGCCCCCTCGCACTGGGTGTCAGTGAACGGAACGCTCAGTGGGTTCCAGGAGCCACCAGTGGGCCTGTGTGGGAGGGGGTCGAGGTGGCTGTCACCTTTGAGGGTCTGCCCAGACCCCGAAGTTGGTGCCCCGACCCTGGGCCTGGCGACTCCCAGGCCTGACCCAGCATCTGGGGCTCTCCAGCACCAGGGCTGCCTGGTCATTCCGCAGAGCAAGGGACTTGCTGGGCCACTGCCCTGCACCCCGAGGAGCATGGCTTTCTCCCCGGGGAGGGCAGGCCCATGTGTGCCCTGGCCCCGTGGGGCAGGCTGACCCAGTCGCTCCCGGCAGAATGCAGTGAGGACAACCCCTGCGAGGGCCTGAGCAGACACGCCACCTTCTCTAACTTCGGCATGGCCTTCCTCACGCTGTTCCGCGTGTCCACCGGGGACAACTGGAATGGGATCATGAAGGTACGGGCTGGCGCGGTGGGCGGGGCAATGGGAGCCCCCTGAGTGGGGGGCGCAGGCAGAGCTGGGAGCCTGCCCGCCCCCCTCTGCCCGCAGGACACGCTACGTGAGTGCGCCCGCGAGGACAAGCACTGCCTCACCTACTTGCCGGCCATCTCGCCCATCTACTTCGTCACCTTCGTGCTGGTGGCCCAGTTCGTGCTGGTCAACGTGGTGGTGGCCGTGCTCATGAAGCACCTGGAGGAGAGCAACAAGGAGGCCCGCGAGGACGCCGAGCTGGACGCGGAGCTCGAGATGGAGATGGCGCAGGGGTCCCCCGCCCGGCCCAGGCCCGCGGCCCCGCAGAGCCCCGGCGCCTCGCCGGACTCCCCCAATGTGCTGGTCGTGCGCAAGGTGTCGGTGTCCAGGATGCTCTCGCTGCCCAACGACAGCTACATGTTCCGGCCCGTGGTGCCTGCGGCAGCCGCTCACCCCCACCCGCTACAGGAGGTGGAGATGGAGACCTACGCGGGCGCTTCGGGTACGGCCCCCGGGCAGAGGCAGCCTGGCCCTGGGCGGGCGGGGCCGACGGGGCGGGGCCGGGGCGGAGCTGGAGGGGCGGTGGGCGGTGGGGGCGGGGTGGGCGGAGTCAGATGGGGCAGAGGGGCGGTGGGGTGGGGCCAGAGGGACCGTGGGAGCCGGGCAGAGGGGCCGGGGCGGGGCCGCTAGGCGTGGATTCGCATTTCTGGCGCTTTCCTGCCGCAGGCCGGGTCACCACCGCCCACTCGCCGCCTGTGGAGTCCTGCGCCTCCCTCCAGGTCCCTTCTGCTGTGTCCTCCCCGGCCAGGGGTGGCGACACCCTCTGTGCCCTGCCCCCTCGGGGTGCAGCCCGCTTGCCTAGTGTCGGCCGGCTGCTCTGCAGACAGGTAGGAGGCGTTTTTTGGGTCCTCAGCCAAGCCCTGGGATCTCTGTGGGGTTCCCTCCCCATTTGAAGCATGAGAGATGTGGGCGCTGGGCCCTTGGAGTCTGTAATGACCACACCCGGCCACGGGCTCCCACGGCCCCTTAAACAGCAGACTAAGCCCCCCAAACCCCCCCCCCCTCCCCAGAAACCGTGCTGGTGAGCCTGGCTGCAGCCAGAGATCCCCTCCTGCCTGAGCCTTTGGCCCCTCTCCCTTCCCCCTCCTGCCTGGGGAGCCAAGCTGGTCTAGTACCACAGTCAAGCAGCGGCTGCAGCCGGGGTCTGTGCCCCTTGGGGTTTCCAGGGCCCTGGGCAGGCTCTGCCCACAGAAGCTTGGCCCCCCCACACGACCAGAATTGGTGAGGGTCCCTCTGCTCCAGTTGTGGGGCAAGTGCGTCCACACCAGCATCTTGAAGCCTCATCTCATCCTGGCCCATAGCCTTGGGGGTCACAAGGTCACCTGGCCTGGAGTGGGGAGGGAGTCCCTCTGGCTGGTCTCACCTGACTCCCTGCCTTTGCAGGAGGCCGTTCGCACGGAGTCCCTGGAAGGGCAGGTTGATGGCACCGGGGCCAGCAGCCCATACTGGGGAGAGTCCGGCGGGAAAACCCCCGTGAGGCAGGCATCCCTGGGGCCTTCCATGCGGTCCCCGCCCCGGTCCCCGCGGCCCGCCAGCATCCGCACCCGCAAGCACACTTCTGGACAGCATTGCCTCTCCAGCCGGCCGCCGGCCCCAGGCGGGGAGGAGGCAGAGGCCCCAGACCCAGCCGATGAGGAGGTCAGCCACATCACCAGCTCTGCCCGCAGTCCTTCGGCCTCGCCCACTGCCCGTGGGATGGTGGGCGGCGAGCCAGATCTGCACAGGCTCTACAGCGTGGACGCCCGGGGCTTCCTGGACCAGCCGGGCCGGGTGGACGAGCAGAGGCGACCCTCGGGGGAGCCGGGCGTCGGAGACAGCCGTCCAGAGGCCGGGGAGGCAAAGCCCCGGGCCCTGGAGGCCGAGCTGGCCCTGGGGGCACGCAGGAAGAAGAAGATGAGCCCCCCCTGCATCTCCATAGAGCCCCCCGCGGAGGACGAGGGTGCGGCCAGGGCCCCTGCGGCGGAGGGCAGCAGCACCACCCTGCGGCGGCGAACCCCATCCTGCGAGGCTGTGCCCCACAGAGACCCCCTGGAGCCCGCAGACGGCGCAGGGCTGGACGCTGCTGCCAAGGGGGAGCGGCGGGGCCAGGCCCCCTGCCGCACAGAACACCTGACTGTCCCGAACTTCGCCTTTGAGCCGCTGGACGTGGGGGGCCCCAGTGGGGACCTGTTCACGGATGGGGGCCATGGGGCTGCCCCAGAACCCAGACCCTCCTCTTCAGGCACCACAGCCCCTCCTGAACCCCGGGAGACGGAGCCCCCAGTGCCCTCAGGAGACCCCCCAGAGGAGGGGCGGGGGGTGCACCTCACCGTCCCTGAGAGCCCTCCGAAGAGAGTGTCCCCCCCGGCTGTGCCAGTCCCGGGTGACAGCGTGGATGAGCCCGTGTAGCCCGGGTGCAGTGCCCACAGGCTTTGGCACTGGGGTTGGGGTGCGCCCAGCAGTGTGGCGGCCAGGACAGGGCTGTGTGTGGATCCTGGCTCGGGCCCCCCGAGGGCAGAGGAGCCAGAAGGATGTCAGCACAGGGAGAGGGTGGCCCATGCCGTTCTGGGCATGTGGAGCAGCGGGAGCCCACAGCCCAAGGCCTCCGTCCTATCGACTCAGGTTTGGGGCTTCCCAGTGTGCCGAGGTGGTCCCGGGCCGTGTTGGCGGCCTGCTCAGGAGTTCCAGGAACAAGGACCAGAAACTGAACAGGAGGAGGAAGGCAGAGGCCGCCCTACGGAGCCCGCCCAGCAGAGCCCCATCTTCACGTCCACTTCTTTTTATAGGGAACACGCCTGGGGCCGCTCGCGCCCTCTGGTGGCAGCTTCCTGCCAAAGGCCGCCGTGGCCACGCTTTTCCGTCACTCACAGTCTCGAGTTCTCATCCGTGTCTCCACCACTCATTGCTGTCTCATCTCCCCTCCACACCCACTCCCCGCTGTTCCAACCCCTCAGGATTCCAGAGAGCACCTTGACTCTGGTCTCTGGGAAATGACCGGTCGCCAGGGAGTGGGGACCGTGCAATAAGACCCCCACTGCCCGTGGGGCCTGGGTCAAGACTTTGAGCTGATGGCCCCGTCGTTTCACTTTCTTTTATAAATTCAGGTTAAACGTTTGCAATAATCCGATGCGGAAAACTCGGCTTCTCAAGTCAAGGGGAGGTGGGGGGGGGGGGGCTGCAAAGCAGAGCGGAATAAATATTAACTTATTTAAGAAACACGTTGGATTTCCACCGCCAGAATTGGCACCCCCCTCCCCCGTGGGAGAGTGGCCAGCCTGTGGCCTTAGCAAGGGCAGACCTGGGTGATGCCACCACCAGCTCCACAGAGCTCCCCTGCCCCCTGTAGGTCCTCAGCACTCCCCAGTTCCCCACCCCACCCCCACCACACTCCTTGGCAGATCGCAGATAGAAAGTTCTGCTGGGAAAAAGCCAAGCTCACCTTGGCAGCCAGAACCACATGGTATCGTTCACACACTGAAGTCTGACCCAGGGCTCCTGGCAGGGGCGGGGCGGGGCCCCTGTGAGAGAGCTTCCCAACTGGGCCGTCACTTAGGGCTGCAGAGGGCGCTGCCCCGCCTCACCTGCTGTCTCTCTACCTGTGTCCCTGCCTGAAGGCTCTGACCCCAGGCCTGCCCCACGTCCTGCTGGCCTCAACTGCAGCCCCAGGGCAGACCCGCTTCCCCCACGACCCCTTCCCCCTGAGAGCAGGAACAGAGGAGGGCCGGATCATGGTGAGGGGCTGTACCCAGGGGGGGTTGGCTCCCCGACAGCGTCCAGGCCCTGCCATCCACTCAGCAAAGCAGGTGACCGCGGCAGCAGGACAGCGGCCGCCTCCGGGCTGGCCCAGGTGGTGGGAGGTGCCATCCGGGACTTATGTGGCTGAGGCTGGGACCTATTTGCTCTAACCTGGGTGGGCAGCGAGTCTCCAGTATGGGGGGCCCCCGGGCTGCAGCCGGCCCCTCCCCCAATCCCCACCTGCCTGGCCCAACCCAACCCAGAGGCGGTAGGGACTCCTTCTGGTGGAGACTCAAGGAACTGCAGGACTCCAAAGAGCAAGCAGCCCCCCCAGGTTGGGAGGAGTGGGTGGGCAGAGGTGGACCTGGGGCGCTAGGGTCTGTGACCCTCCTGCCTGTGATGTTGGCCTCAGTCCCCACAAGGAGAAGACGCTGCACCCGGTTGGACCCAGGGCTGCTGCAGTAGGTCTTGCCCCTGGCCCAGGCCCCACTCTCTGTGCCAAGGACGGGTCATGGGTCAAGGGTTAGAGGACAGGAGGGCGGGACAGTTGACCAGGCTCTGTGCAGAAGCAGGGACATGGACCGCAGTCCTCACCCAGCTCACCTGGGAACAGAGGTCCTCCAGGTCACCCTGGGGACAGGGTGGGGATGCCAGGGAGTCCCCATTCTCCGCTGAGAGTCTGGGCTCACCTGTCAGGCCTCCCAGGGACTGCCTGCCAGGCTGGGTAGTCCGGATTGTTAGGACAGGGCCCTGGGGCGGGGACAGGCTATAGGGGATGATAATCTGGTTCTTGACTCATTGCTGGGTACCTGGGGCCCCGAGAATCATCTCAATGACTGTTGCTTTATCTGTCATGAAAGGTACTTTTTACCTCACCAAAAAGACAAGCCAGGGTGCAAGAAAGAGGCCCTGGGCTCGAGGGGCAGGGCAGGACCACCCCCACAGCCAGGTGGGTGCCCAGGGGTGGGGGACCCACAGAGACGGTGGCTGCACCCAGTCGGGTCCTGGGGCCCTCCCCTCCCTCAGCGACACCCGCAGCCAGAGACAGGCAGGACCCCTTCTGCTCTCCATGCTCTTTAATGAGTGTCAGCAGCCCCTGCCTGCGCCCTGAGCTGGGCGGGGAGGGGGCTGGGGCAGGGTGTGCAGGGCAGGGAGGGGTCAGCAGAGAGGGGTCAGCTGGGAGGGGGCTCACTGGGGGTGGGCAGCAGGGAGGGGGCCGGGGAAGGTGCAGGAAGGTCGCCTCCACGGCTGGAAGCAGCGGTGTGGGGACAGAGGGGGCCGGCTCCTCCGCTGACCCAGATGGTGGCCTGGGGACCAGGCTCAGGGCCCCTGGGGGACGAACTGGTGGATCCAGTCCAGGTAGGAGGTGACACGGGTGTAGATGCCCGGCCGCTTGGGCTTCGCGCAGCCGTCGCCCCAGCTGACCACGCCTGCCTGCAGCCAGGTGCCATTCACCTTGCAGACCAGGGGCCCTCCGGAGTCGCCCTGCGGGTGGGGGGGCGCTCAGTGCGGCTGCGGGGGGCGGTGGGGGCTGCGGGGGGTGGGGGGGCTCAGGGCGGCTGCGGGGGGCGGGGGGGGCTGCGGGGGCGCTCCCCCACCTGGCAGGGGTTCCTCCTGCTGTCCCCGGCACACAGCATGTCCTCCCGCACGATGGGGACGCTGTCCCCTGTGTACAGGCCAGAGTGGTACTTCCTGTCACAGACACTGTTCTCCACGACGGGCACCTTCACCTGCTTCAGGGGGAACGGGGGCGGCAGGCGCCCTGCGGGGAGGGGGCGGAGGGAGGCAGCATCAGGAGGGAGCAGACGGTGGGGACCCTGGTCCCCAGAGGAAACACCAGAGCCTGGGGCCTGGCCCCGCCCCATCCTGGGGTCCCCTACACTCACTTCCATTGTCCACATCGCCCCAGCCCGTCACCCAGCACTGCGTCCCCGGGGGGAAGGTCTCCGACGCAGGGGGCAGCGTGACTGGCTGGACGTGGCAGGAGATGCTCACGGGCTCATCCAGCTCCAGCAGAGCGATGTCCGCCCCGTTCGTGGCTGTGTAGTAGTTGGGGTGGGGGATGACCCTGCTGATGGAGAGCAGCTGGTCCTGGTAATACAGGTGCTGCTCCCGCAGCTGCACCCTGAGGTATGAGGGGTCGCGGACTTCCCTGGGGACAGAGACGGGCCCCTACTCAGAGCTTAGCCACCCTCGGGACACCCAGGAGCCTGGGTGGAGCCCCAGCGCACCCCACCCACAGGCCCCCTGGAGACTCACGGTCCGACGCAGTGGGCCGCGGTCAGCACCCACTGGGGGTGGATCAGGGAGCCCCCGCAGAGGTGCCTCCAGTACCCGCGGCTGACTCTCAGGCTCACCTGCCAGGGCCACCTGCTCCCAGGGGCATCCTGGCCCCCGACGATGCCTGCGCGCTGCAGGGCCTGGCCTGGGGCTGGAGCAGGAAGCCTTCAGCCCTGGGCTCCTCTGAACCCACCACCCGCCCCTGGGCTTGTGGGGGTGGGGGAGGGCAGAGACCCCGCGGGCCCGGGGTCAGGACTCACCAGGGGCCACGGGGACCAGGCTCAGCAGGAGGGCCAGCGCCAGCAGAGGGAGCATCTGCAAGGAACAGGGAGGGGTCTGGGGTGTGGGGTCCAGGGGTACGGGGTCTGGGGGTGTGGGGTCTGGGGGTCTAGGGTCCGGGGGTGTGGGGTCTGGGCTGCGGGGACTGGGGGTCTGGGGTCTGGGGGTGCGGGGTCTGGGTGTCTGGGGTCCAGGGCTGTGGGAGTGCAGGGTCTAGGGTCTGGGTCTGGGAGTCTGGGGTGTGGGGGTGTGGGGGCGTGGGGTCTGAGGTCTGGGGTCTGGGTCTGGGGTCTCGGGGTTCAGGTCAGTTGGTGCAGGGGCTGGGGCTCTGGGGTCTGGGGGTGCGGGGTCTGGGAGTGTGGGGTCTGGGGGTCCGGGGGTGTGGGGTCTGGGGTATGGGGTCTGGGGGTCTGGTGTCTGGGTCTGGGGTCTGGGCCCTGGGGTCTGGGGTCCAGTGGCATGGGGCCCTTGATCGGGGGGTCTGTCCAGGCCAGGGGTCTGGGGCCTCAGTGCTCGGCCACCCGGCTACACAGTGACAGCTGATGTCGGGGTCCTGCTGAGGGGCTCACCTTGGCAGGTCCAGGCTGCTCTTGCCCAGCCCGCTCTCTCTGCCCCTTTATCCTCACAGACAACCAGAGGGTCAGGGGAGGGGGCGGGTCCTCCGATCCAGGGGAGTCGGGACGGAAGTGGATGACTCAGACCAGAGGGAGTCCATCTGGTCAGGAAGGGCCCTGCCGCCCCCGTCCACGCCGGCAGACCCGATTCCTCCATGTGGCCCCACATCTATCTCTGGCTGTTATCTGAGAAGTTAACTCTACCATCAGGGGAGCCGTGTTATCTGGGGATCTGAGTGCCATTCGCACGGGACGGGCTGAGGAGGGCTCAGCTGACTGGCCACCCCTGCCCGGCCCACCAGGTCACGGTCTCAGAGTGGAGGTCTGACTGCAGCTGTGGCTCTGGGCTGGGACCTCCGAAGAGGACGTGGGGAGCACAGCTGGACCTGGGGCGCTGGGGTCTGCGGACCCTCCTGCCTGTGACCGTGGCCTCAGTTCCCACAAGGAGGAGACGCTGAGCTGGGCTGGACCCAGTGGTTCTTGACCCTGGCCCAGCCTATGGCCTGTGCTCTCCCTGCCAGGGTGGGGTCATGGGTCAAGGGTCAGAGGGCAGAGAGCCTGGAGAGCCCGTGATGTAGGCCAGTCAGGATGGCCACAGCCCTCACCCAGCTCACCTGCAGTCAGGTGCTGGCTGAACAGAGGTCCGCTAGGTCATCCTGAGGGCAGAATGGGGTGAGGACCAGGAGGCCAGAGAGCCGGGGAGTCCCCATCCTCCACTTCCCGAGCCTGGGTTCACCTGCCCGGCCTCCTTGGGGTCCCGGGACGCAGCACGTCCAACCGGCCGACAGGGGCAGCCCTCTGGGTCGGGTCATCCTGGCTGGTGGTCTGCGGGGCAGTGGGGGAGGCTCAGGTCAGGGGGAGCTCTGCAGGGGAAATGGGGCAGTAGCCCCGTGCTGCGGAGTCACCCACACATGGGACCTGCCAGGCTCCCGCAGTGGCTGCGAGAAGGTGTCATGACTGCAGGGTGATGCCCAGAGTGTTAGGAGAGTCGCCCAGAAAGAGACTCACAGACACAGTCCCCTGTTTTCAGGAGATAGAGAGGGGGCCCTCCTAGCACATGTTTCTGCAACAACTGTGTCCTGTGTGAGACACAGGAAGAGAGGTGAGCTTTGGTGCTCACAGAGAAACTGTTCAAAGTGGATCCTAGGCCTCAGTGTAGACATTAAGACTGTGAAACACTGGAGAGCAACTATAGCAGGAAATCCTGACCTGGAGGAAGGCGAGGGGGCTCAAAAATCACCAAGAGAAACAGAAGAACCTGGTGAGTTTCTGAAGTCAGAGTTTTGAGTTTCTGAGTCAGAAGAAACTGGCCTTCGCCAAATTGAAAACTTATGCTCTGAAGGACACTGTTAAGAAAGCGAAAGTGTAACCCGCCTGCTGAGAAGAATATGGTAAAGCCGGGAGAGAAGGAGGCTTACAACCCCTCAGACGACACCCAACCGATTTAAAGAGGCAGCAGCTTGTGTAGACGCTTGCTCAAAGGTTAAGTACTACCGAGAAGCACCTTCTTACTCATTGGGAAAGTGCAGAGAGGAGGAGCTGCCGCCCCTCACCCTCTGAAACGCAGGGACACCCGGGCTCTGCCCACTGCCTCTCCTTGCGCCTTCCTCTGAGCTGAGTGGTCGGGTGGGCACTCGCTCGAGAAGGGGTTAGTGTTGCAGAAAAGAGAGGAGGGTGCCAGCCGGAGCAAAAGGGCTTGTGTTCAGGCAAGGCTAATGGAGATGGGAGGGTAATGGACACGTGGGCACTGACCAAATAAGTCGATGGATTAGAGGCAGAACCGGGTTTTACCCACTGGAGAAGGCAGGATATAGGAGAGGGGCTTGCAGCAAACCCAGAGGTGTGGAGCTGGGGTTGGGGAAAGCTGGTGGCTTCAGTGTAGACACAGGGGGTATGAGCCCACGTATGTGCTCATGCGTCAGCCCACGTGTACGTGTGTGTGCCTGTGTGTGCTCACGCGTGAGGCCCTGTGTGATTCCCTAGCTGTGTCCCTGGGAGCACCCAGAAGCCTCAGTGTCATTGTCACCGGAGCACATGGGTGCGTCTACACAGCTTTGGAAAGTTTTCTGTAAATCTAAACCTGTTCTAAAAAATTACATTAAAGAAAAGAAATACAGAGTAGGGTTTGAGGCCCAGCTCAGCCCTGTGACTGGCGTCTCTGTGCCCACCCGTCCCCGGGTCCTGTGGGCCCCACCGCAGATCAGATGGGCACTGCCCCAGCTGCCCGGCCTGGGGCAGCCCCTTCCTAACCGTCCTCTGCCTGGCCAGGGTCTGATGACTGAGCTGATTAGGCCCCTGGTAAGGGCTGGGACTTTCCTGCCCCTCCTTCCTGCCCCAGCCCCCTGCCCAGCTCCTACGCACAGGCTGCTGGTCCTCCGGGAAGCTCGAGATCAGCGGCCCCCTCTTAGGTGTGGGGGAGCTGAGGCACAGGGTTGGGTGGGGAGCTGCCTGATGATCCACAGCGGTGGGGGGCAGAGGCCATGGGGGGCACAGGCTTGTCTCCTCCCCACCAGCCCTGGGCTCAGAGCCCTGGCCCAACAGCGCATGCTCCACGTTTGATCAGCTGACGGATCAGGACGACAGAGGCGCTCCTCCGCTCTGAGCCCATGGGGGCTGCACACCTAGGAGAGTGGCCTTGGAGGAGGCACCGGGGTGGGGAGAGCTGGAGCCCAGGCTGCCCCTCCCAGGGCCCGGGAGGCCTGGTGTGGGGGCAGGAGAATCAGTGACCAGGGTCTGCTGGAGGGATGCCTGAGATGGGGCCCAGGCAGCCCCGGCCTGTGTTGAGGTGTGCTCACGTGAGAAACCCAGCTGGGTACACCCCTAGGACGTGCGAGAGAGCCAGCCAGGGGCAGGAGCACCCCAGGGCCAGGCTGGCATCCCGGCAGAGTGGGGGCAAGGCAGGGCTCCCCTAGGGCCCAGGAGGTGCCACATGGATGGTGGCGTGGGAGAGGCCGGGGTCAGGAGGCCGTGAGCTGAAGAGGGCGGATGGGCTGCAGGCCCAGGGGAGAGTGAGGAGGCGGGGTGGGTGGACACGGATGGGGCTCACCCTGGCCTGCAGGCAGGGGACGGGGTGCTGGGCCTGGGGGGAGCGTCCAGGGAAGGTGGATCTGGCCTCTCCTGTCCCCTCGCCTTCAAGTCCCTCAGCCCGTCCCGTGCAAATGGCACTCAGATCCCCAGATAACACGGCTCCCCTGATGGTAGAGTTAACTTCTCAGATAACAGCCAGAGATGGATGTGGGGCCACATGGAGGAATCGGGTCTGCCGGCGTGGACGGGGGCGGCAGGGCCCTTCCTGACCAGATGGACTCCCTCTGGTCTGAGTCATCCACTTCCGTCCCGACTCCCCTGGATCGGAGGACCCGCCCCCTCCCCTGACCCTCTGGTTGTCTGTGAGGATAAAGGGGCAGAGAGAGCGGGCTGGGCAAGAGCAGCCTGGACCTGCCAAGGTGAGCCCCTCAGCAGGACCCCGACATCAGCTGTCACTGTGTAGCCGGGTGGCCGAGCACTGAGGCCCCAGACCCCTGGCCTGGACAGACCCCCTGATCAAGGGCCCCATGCCACTGGACCCCGCACCCCCAGACCCTGCAGCCCCGGACCCCTCCCTGCTCCTTGCAGATGCTCCCTCTGCTGGCGCTGGCCCTCCTGCTGAGCCTGGTCCCCGTGGCCCCTGGTGAGTCCTGACCCCGGGCCCGCGGGGTCTCTGCCCTCCCCCACCCCCACAAGCCCAGGGGCGGGTGGTGGGTTCAGAGGAGCCCAGGGCTGAAGGCTTCCTGCTCCAGCCCCAGGCCAGGCCCTGCAGCGCGCAGGCATCGTCGGGGGCCAGGATGCCCCTGGGAGCAGGTGGCCCTGGCAGGTGAGCCTGAGAGTCAGCCGCGGGTACTGGAGGCACCTCTGCGGGGGCTCCCTGATCCACCCCCAGTGGGTGCTGACCGCGGCCCACTGCGTCGGACCGTGAGTCTCCAGGGGGCCTGTGGGTGGGGTGCGCTGGGGCTCCACCCAGGCTCCTGGGTGTCCCGAGGGTGGCTAAGCTCTGAGTAGGGGCCCGTCTCTGTCCCCAGGGAAGTCCGCGACCCCTCATACCTCAGGGTGCAGCTGCGGGAGCAGCACCTGTATTACCAGGACCAGCTGCTCTCCATCAGCAGGGTCATCCCCCACCCCAACTACTACACAGCCACGAACGGGGCGGACATCGCTCTGCTGGAGCTGGATGAGCCCGTGAGCATCTCCTGCCACGTCCAGCCAGTCACGCTGCCCCCTGCGTCGGAGACCTTCCCCCCGGGGACGCAGTGCTGGGTGACGGGCTGGGGCGATGTGGACAATGGAAGTGAGTGTAGGGGACCCCAGGATGGGGCGGGGCCAGGCCCCAGGCTCTGGTGTTTCCTCTGGGGACCAGCATCCCCACTGCCCATCAGGGAGCCAGAGTGTGGAGACCCTGGGGAGGAGAGGTGGTAGTGGCCTGGTGTGCCGAGAGCCCAACAGATGGACGAAACTCTCGGGGTGTTGGGCAGGTCCCTCAGCACCTCTGTGCCTTAGTTTCCCCTGCCATGAAATGGGTACAGCTGCAGTTGGTATTAATGGGTACGCTAAGAGGAAAGAGGAAAATCGGACACATGAAACGTCTGGTTAACGATAATGTTGGGCTGGGCAGCTTGCATCTCGGTGCTGTGCCCATGGACAGGAGACCAGACACCTGCGGGGGTGTGGGAGAGCTTGACTGCCGCTTGGGCACCCCCTCCAGCACACCACCCCCGCTCCCGTGTAAAGGGCTTGTGCTATTTGAGCCCCGCTTCAGAGCACAGCTGGGAACACTCAGTGTGAACAGCTGCCCAGTGTTGTACGCTTGGCGTCCTGCAAAAGGACCCTGCTCCTGCGATCGGCCGAGGGCGGCAGAGACGGTGGCGTGCTGCCCAAGCGCCCCGGCACAGAAGGGCAAGCTGAGTCCTGGGGCCGGGGCTGGCCAGAGGCAGGGCCGGGTGGTGCCCAGAACCTAGCCCATCCTGGAGGCAGCGGAGCTGAAGGAAGACTGGGCTTCTGCTCTGCAAATCCCAGGACCGCAGCCCTTCCCCTCCCTGAACGGGCCTTAGATGAGGCCGAGAACCCATAGCCTCGCAGCCTCGCAGTGGGAGGGAAGCGCTCACCACTGCGTCGGCCGAGCTGCAGACCCTCTGAGAAGCGGTCTCAGCAGGGCTCCGGGGTCCCCCCCCACCCCTGCCATCCGGGATGGGGAGAGCTGAGCCCCTGGCCCAAGTCTGCCTCCCTCCGCCCCCTCCCCGCAGGGCGCCTGCCGCCCCCGTTCCCCCTGAAGCAGGTGAAGGTGCCCGTCGTGGAGAACAGTGTCTGTGACAGGAAGTACCACTCTGGCCTGTACACGGGGGACAGCGTCCCCATCGTGCGGGAGGACATGCTGTGTGCCGGGGACAGCAGGAGGGATTCCTGCCAGGTGGGGGAGCGCCCCCGCAGCCCCCACCGCCCCCCGCAGCCGCCCTGAGCCCCCCACCCCACCCCCCGCAGCCCCCACCGCCCCCCGCAGCCGCACTGAGCCCCTCCCTACCACCCACAGGGCGACTCCGGAGGGCCCCTGGTCTGCAAGGTGAATGGCACCTGGCTG